>NC_043962.1:17251498-17286498 GCF_902148855.1 Sphaeramia orbicularis
AAACACAATGAATGTCAGTACTAAAAACTAACTTAAAACTGATAAGAACGCACATTATTCTTTTAAAAAGAACTAAAAGTATAACAACAATATTCCGTAATTAAAGCATTTCAAAGTCGAACCCAATTTAATCAATTAGAAAAACCTCTACACCACCATTTGTCCTTTTCCCATTCATTTAAATTGACTTTGACATTAAAGTGTGTGTGTATTTGTAGAGTTTCAGAGTTCTTTGTGGTCTCTGAGCTTTATGAACTCCTGTAATGACCTATAATGTTCCCATTACTATTATTGCAGGACCACAGGGCACTTATTTTTGGCAGGGAGTCATGGGTTTGTCACATGCCAACAAGCTTTGAATGTGAAAATTTAGGCTCTTGGTTAAAAAATAGAAGAAAAAAAAAAAAAACGGAGATAATCTTTGTTGATGCCAGTGGGGTAAAGTAGTTTCCATCAGTTCAAGAAAAACAAACAAAAACAAAATTAGTCTTAACCCATGAGGACTCTTATGGCAGTTCCCAAATGAATTTTTCTGTCTATTTAACCTTTCTTAAGTGATTTATCACCATTTATTATCATATTTTCCTCTGTATATTCTGCTTTTTCAGTGAAAATCAGGTATTTTCCTCCATTTAATTCCCTGATCAGATGAAAGTTGAGGGTTATTATATTAAAAACAGAAAAAAACTGAAGAAATAGTAACTTTTTCAGTCAAATATATCAATAACTGAACCTAAACCCAGTATGTCCATCCACTGTCACGGATCCAGCTGTTTCCATGGTAACTGCAGAGCCTCTGAACGTCCCAATGGGTCGTATCTGATGAGATTATTATAGATTATCAAAGATTATTATATGAAAACAGAGAAAAATGATGAAAATGTGACTTTTTCAGTAAAATATATCAGTAATTTAATATAAAAAAAAGTGTGTCCATCCACTATTATTGATCCAACTCCATGGGTTTTACTGGTGAATCGATGCTGTAAAAGATGATAGTGTTTCCATGGTAACTGCAGAGCCTCTGAATGTCCAAATGGGTCATATCTGATGACCATTAAAAGATGATAAACTGTATTTTAACACCAATTATTTACATGTTTTGATAAGATTAAAGGATCAACAGGTATTAACCTACTTAGACCTACATATAACAGAAAAAGTCAAATATCTGTAAGTGATTTATCACCATTTATTCTAATATTATCCTTGTGTTTTGTATTTTTTCCACTGAAAATCATCTGTTTTCCTATACTGTATTTAATTGACTGATTATGTAGATGTTCATAAACACTCAGAGTAAAGTCAAAGGTTATTGAATCAAAACAGAAAAAACTGAAGAAAATGTGACTTTTTCAGTAAAATATATCAATAATTGAATATAAAAACAAGTGTCTCCATCCACTATTATTGATCCAACTCCATGGGTTTTGCTGGTGAATCAGTGTTGTAAAAGATGACGGTGTTTCCATGGTAACTGCAGAGCCTCTGAACGTCCAAATGGGTCATATCTGACGACCATGAAAAGATGAATAACTGCATTTTACACCAATTATTTACATGTATTGATAAGATTACAGGATCAACAGGTATTAACCTACTTAGACCTACATATAACAGAAAAAATCAAGTATCTGTAAGTGATTTATCACCATTTATTATATTATCCTCAGAATTTAGCTTTTTTTCTTGTGAAAATCATCTATTTTCCTATATTTAATTGACTGGTTATGAAGATGAACATAAACGCTCAGAGTAAAGTCAAAGGTTATTGAATCAAAACAGAAAAAAAATGAAGAAAATGTGACTTTTTCAGTAAAATATAGCATTAATTGAACATAAAACAAGTGTCTCCATCCACTATTATTGATCCAACTCCATGGGTTTTACTGGTGAATCAGTGTTGTAAAAGATGATGGTGTTTCCATGGTAACTATCAAGCCTTTGAACGTCCAAATGGGTCATATCTGACGACCATGAAAAGATGAATAACTGTATTTTACACCAGTTGTTTACTGTACATGTATTGATAGGATTAATGGATCAATAGGTATTAACCTACTTAGACCTACATATAACAGAAAAAGTCAAGTATCTGTAAATGATTTGTCACCATTTATTATATTATCCTTGTATTTTGCATTTTTTCCACTGAAAATCATCTATTTTCCTATATTTAATTGACTGATTATGAAGATGTTCATAAACGCTCAGAGTAAAGTCAAAGGTTATTGACTCAAAACAGAAAAAAAAAATGAAGAAAAAGTTACTTTTACAGTAAATATATCATTAATTGAACATAAAACAAGTGTCTCCATCCACTATCATTGATCCAACTCCATGGGTTTTACTGGTGAATCAATGTTGTAGAAGATGATGGTGTTTCCATGGTAACTATCGAGCCTTTGAACGTCCAAATGGGTCATATCTGACGACCATGAAAAGATGAATAACTGTATTTTACACCAGTTGTTTACTTGTTTTGATAAGATTAATGGATCAATAGGTATTAACCTACTTAGACCTACATATAACAGAAAAAGTCAACTATCTGTAAGTGATTTATCACGATTTATTATATTATCCTCTGAATTTTGCTTTTTTCTTGTGAAAATCGTCTATTTTCCTATATTTAATTGACTGATTATGAAGATGAACATAAACGCTCAGAGTAAAGTCAAAGGTTATTGAATCAAAACAGAAAAAAAATGAAGAAAATGTGACTTTTTCAGTAAAATATAGCATTAATTGAACATAAAACAAGTGTCTCCATCCACTATTATTGATCCAACTCCATGGGTTTTACTGGTGAATCAGTGTTGTAAAAGATGATGGTGTTTCCATGGTAACTATCAAGCCTTTGAATGTCCAAATGGGTCATATCTGACGACCATGAAAAGATGAATAACTGTATTTTACACCAATTGTTTACTGTACATGTATTGATAGGATTAATGGATCAATAGGTAGTAACCTACTTAGACCTACATATAACAGAAAAAGTCAAGTATCTGTAAATGATTTGTCACCATTTATTATATTATCCTTGTATTTTGCATTTTTTCCACTGAAAATCATCTATTTTCCTATATTTAATTGACTGATTATGTAGATGTTCATAAACGCTCAGAGTAAAGTCAAAGGTTATTGACTCAAAACAGAAAAAAAAATGAAGGAAAAGTTACTTTTACAGTAAATATATCATTAATTGAACATAAAACAAGTGTCTCCATCCACTGTCATTGATCCAACTCCATGGGTTTTACTGGTGAATCAATGTTGTAGAAGATGATGGTGTTTCCATGGTAACTATCGAGCCTTTGAACGTCCAAATGGGTCATATCTGATGACCATGAAAAGATGAATAACTGTATTTTACACCAGTTGTTTACTGTACATGTATTGATAGGATTAATGGATCAATAGGTATTAACCTACTTAGACCTACATATAACAGAAAAAGTCAACTATCTGTAAGTGATTTATCATGATTTATTATATTATCCTCTGAATTTTGCTTTTTTCTTGTGAAAATCATCTATTTTCCTATATTTAATTGACTGATTATGTAGATGTTCATAAAAGCTCAGAGTAAAGTCAAAGGTTATTGACTCAAAACAGAAAAAAAAAATGAAGAAAAAGTTACTTTTACAGTAAATATATCATTAATTGAACATAAATCAAGTGTCTCCATCCACTGTCATTGATTCAACTCCATAGGTTTTACTGGTGAATCAGTGTTGTAGAAGATGACGGTGTTTCCATGGTAACTACAGAGCCTCTGAACGTCCAAATGGCTCATATCTGATGACCAAAACAAGACAAAGTGTATTTTACACCAATTATTTCCATGGATTGATAGAATTAGTGGATGAACAGTTTAGATCAGTAGATGCTTTTGGTGGATGATGGATATTTGGGTCTTTATGGGTTCATCCATCAGACTAAGGCACAGGTGTCAAACATGCGGCCTGGGGGACCAAAATCGGTCCGCTGAAGGGTCAAGTCCGGTCCCTGGGATGAATTAGTGAAATGCAGAAATTACACTGAAGATATTGACAATATTGACATATCACATAAGATTAAAAAAAAAGACCAAATCTGTATATTTCACAGATTTAACCACTTTATTTTCAGATTTTCTCCCTTACACTGACTTTTTTTTTTTTTTTTAATTGCTTCCGTTAGCTGCGATACCATTTTCATTTCAGTGCCTTTTCGTTATGTAAATTACAACCCAATCACATAAGTCTGACGGAATGCGAAGAATCAAAGCGTGAATTCCGAGTCATTTCGGAGGGAACAGCTGAAAGACAAGCTGCTGTGATACATGTGATCAACACGCCTCATTCAACAATAGGCTCATCAGTGCTGTTGTGTTTATGGCATTTCTCCGCCTCATGGACCTCCGACACCCTGATGAGTCTAATCAATATGATTGTCTGTGTGTTTTTTAGGGCTTAACATCACCAACTGGATGGAAATTCTCCTTGAAGGTTTTATTTTCTATCCATAGAAGTTGGTGTCTCTTATTTCAGTGTCTCCTGTGTGTTTTGCCCTTCAGTTTAAGAGGCCTCGTAAAGCAGCGTGACCATAGAAAGTGAGAAGTGAATGACTTTTTGCGGTGCATCCTGAACACTGATGAATTTACCAGATGTGCACACACCACTGCACACTTTGATCCACTTTAACAGTTTACATGTTTGGCTTTGTGTCACTTTTTAACCACCATGGGTTATAGCTGTGTGTTGAAAAAAGAGGCAAAGACAGAAAAAAAAATAGAAAAATTAAGTTTAACTCATAAAGACTGTTTTTGTGGTTGTCTCCAAATCTATTTTTCTGTCTATTCAACCTTTCTTAAGGGATTTATTAAGATATTTTCTTCTGTATTTTGTGCTTTTTCAGTGAAAATTCCCTGTATTTCATTCAGATGCTCACAAAAACTCAACAATTATTGCTTCAAAACAGTTAAAACTGAGGAAAAAGTGAGTCTTTCTGCAAATATTTAAATAACTGAATATCTCCATCCACTCCAGTTTACATGTTTGGATTTGTGTCACTTTTTAACCACCATGGGTTATAATTGTGTCTTTAAAAAAGAGAGAAAGAAAGAAAAAAATAGAAAACTGAAGGTTAAGCCTTAAAGACTGTTTTTGTGGTTGTCTCCAAATGTATTTTTTCTGTCTATTTAACCTTTCTTAAGGGATTTATTTTAATATTTTCCTCTGTATTTTGTGCTTTTTCATTGAAAATTTCCTATATTTAATTAGATGGTCATGAAAACTTAAAAATTATTACATCAAAACAGTTAAAACTGAGGAAAAAGTGAGTCTTTCAGTAAGTATTTTAATAACTGAACATAAAAACAAGTGTCTCCATCCACTCCAGTTTACATGTTTGGCTTGGTGTCACTTTTTAACAACCGTGGGTTATAGTTGTGTGTTGAAAAAAGAGTGAAAGACAGAAAAAAAAATTGAAAATTTAAGTTTAACTCATAAAGACTGTTTTTGTGGTTGTCTCCAAATCTATGTTTCTGTCTATTCAACCTTTCTTAAGGGATTTATTAAGATATTTTCTTCTGTATTTTGTGCTTTTTCAGTGAAAATTCCCTATATTTCATTCAGATGGTCATGAAAACACAAGGATTATAGCATCGAAACAGATAAAACTGAGGAAAAAGTGAGTCTTTCAGCAAATATTTTAATAACTGAATATAAAAACAAGTGTCTCCATCCACTCCAGTTTACATGTTTGGATTTGTGTCACTTTTTAACAACCGTGGGTTATAGTTGTGTGTTGAAAAAAGAGTGAAAGACAGAAAAAAAAATTGAAAATTTAAGTTTAACTCATAAAGACTGTTTTTGTGGTTGTCTCCAAATCTATGTTTCTGTCTATTCAACCTTTCTTAAGGGATTTATTAAGATATTTTCTTCTGTATTTTGTGCTTTTTCAGTGAAAATTCCCTATATTTCATTCAGATGGTCATGAAAACACAAGGATTATAGCATCGAAACAGATAAAACTGAGGAAAAAGTGAGTCTTTCAGCAAATATTTTAATAACTGAATATAAAAACAAGTGTCTCCATCCACTCCAGTTTACATGTTTGGATTTGTGTCACTTTTTAACCACCATGGGTTATAGTTGTGTGTTGAAAAAAGAGGCAAAGACAGAAAATAAAATGGAAAAATTAAGTTTAACTCATAAAGACTGTTTTTGTGGTTGTCTCCAAATCTATTTTTCAGTTTATTCAACCTTTCTTGAGGGATTTATTAAGATATTTTCCTCTGTATTTTGTGCTTTTTCATTGAAAATTTCCTATATTTAATTAGATGGTCATAAAAACTCAATTATTGCTTCAAAACAGAGAAAACTGAGGAAAAAGTGAGTCTTTCTGCAAATATTTGAATAACTGAACATAAAAACAAGTGTCTCCATCCACTCCAGTTTACATGTTTGGATTTGTGTAACTTTTTAACCACCGTGGGTTATAGTTGTGTGTTTAAAAAAGAGTGAAAGACAGAAAATAAAATGGAAAAATTAAGTTTAACTCATAAAGACTGTTTTTGTGGTTGTCTCCAAATGTATTTTTCTGTCTATTTAACCTTTCTTAAGGGATTTATTTTAATATTTTCCTCTGTATTTTGTGCTTTTTCAGTGAAAATTTCCTATATTTAATTAGATGGTCATGAAAACTTAAAAATTATTACATCAAAACAGTTAAAACTGAGGAAAAAGTGAGTCTTTCTGCAAATATTTGAATAACTGAATATAAAAACAACTGTCTCCATCCACTCCAGTTTACATGTTTGGCTTGGTGTCACTTTTTAACCACCGTGGGTTATAGTTGTGTGTTGAAAAAAGAGTGAAGGACAGAAAAAAAAAATCGAAAAATTAAGTTTAACTCATAAAGACTGTTTTTGTGGTTGTCTCCAAATCTATTTTTCTGTCTATTCAACCTTTCTTAAGGGATTTATTAAGATATTTTCTTCTGTATTTTGTGCTTTTTCCAGTGAAAATGCCCTATATTTCATTCAGATGCTCACAAAAACTCAACAATTATTGCTTCAAAACAGTTAAAACTGAGGAAAAAGTGAGTCTTTCAGTAAATATTTGAATAACTGAATATAAAAACAAGTGTCTCCATCCACTCCAGTTTACATGTTTGGATTTGTGTCACTTTTTAACCACCGTGGGTTATAGTTGTGTGTTTAAATAAAGAGTGAAAGAAAGAAAAAAATAGAAAAATGAAGGTTAACCCATAAAGACTGTTTTTGTGGTTGTCTCCAAATGTATTTTTCTGTCTATTTAACCTTTCTTTAGTGATTTATTGTAATATTTTCCTCTGTATTTTGTGCTTTTTCAGTGAAAATTTCCTATACTTAATTTAGATGGTCATGAAAACTTAAAAATTATTACATCAAAAACAGTTAAACCTGAGGAAAAAGTGAGTCTTTCTGCAAATATTTGAATAACTGAACATAAAAACAAGTGTCTCCATCCACTCCAGTTTACATGTTTGGATTTGTGTAACTTTTTAACCACCGTGGGTTATAGTCGTGTCTTTAAAAAAAGAGTGAAAGACAGAAAAAAAAAAAGAAGGTTAACCCATAAAGACCCAGTGCTGTTTTTGTGTCTATTCACAAATCTATTTTTCTGGCTATTTAACCTTTCTTTAGTGATTTATTACCATTTATTTGAATATTTTCTTCTGTATTTTGTGCTTTTTCAGTGAAAATTCCCTATATTTCATTCAGATGCTCACAAAAACTCAACCATTATTGCTTCAAAACAGAGAAAACTGAGGAAAAGTGAGTCTTTCTGCAAATATTTGAATAACTGAACATAAAAACAAGTGTCTCCATCCACTCCAGTTTACATGTTTGGCTTTGTGTAACTTTTTAACCACCGTGGGTTAAAGTTGTGTTTAAAAAAGAGAGAAAGAAAGAAAAAAAATCAAAAAATCAAGTTTAACTCATAAAGACTATTTTTGTGGTTGTCTTTGAATCTATTTTTCTGTCTCTTTAACTTTTCTTGAGTGATTTATTCAAATTTATTGTCATATTTTCCTTTGTATTTTGTGAAAATTTCCTATGCTTAATTTAGATGGTCACAAAAACTCAGATTATGACATCAAAACAGAGAAAACTGAAGAAAAAGTGAGTGTTTCAGTAAATATTTGAATAACTGAATGTAAAAACAAGTGTCTCCATCCACTCCAGTTTACATATTTGGATTTGTGTCACTTTTTAACCACCGTGGGTTATAGTTATGTCTTTAAAAAGGAGAGAAAGAAAGAAAAAAATAGAAAAATGAAGGTTAACCCATAAAGACTGTTTTTGTGGTTGTCTCCAAATGTATTTTTCTGTCTATTTAACCTTTCTTTAGTGATTTATTTTAATATTTTCCTCTGTATTTTGTGCTTTTTCAGTGAAAATTTCCTATACTTAATTTAGATGGTCATGAAAACTTAAAAATTATTACATCAAAAACAGTTAAAACTGAGGAAAAAGTGAGTCTTTCTGCAAATATTTGAATAACTGAATGTAAAAACAAGTGTCTCCATCCACTCCAGTTTACATGTTTGGCTTTGTGTAACTTTTTAACCACCGTGGGTTATAGTCGTGTCTTTAAAAAAAGAGTGAAAGACAGAAAAAAAAAATGAAGGTTAACCCATAAAGACCCAGTGCTGTTTTTGTGTCTATTCACAAATCTATTTTTCTGGCTATTTAACCTTTCTGTAGTGGTTTATTACCGTTTATTTGAATATTTTCCACTGTATTTTGTGCTTTTTCAGTGAAAATTCCCTATATTTCATTCAGATGCTCACAAAAACTCAACCATTATTACATCAAAACAGAGAAAACTGAGGAAAAAGTGAGTGTTTCAGTAAATATTTGAATAACTGAATGTAAAAACAAGTGTCTCCATCCACTCCAGTTTACATGTTTGGATTTGTGTCACTTTTTAACCACCGTGGGTTATAGTCGTGTCTTTAAAAAAAGAGTGAAAGACAGAAAAAAAAAATGAAGGTTAACCCATAAAGACCCAGTGCTGTTTTTGTGTCTATTCACAAATCTATTTTTCTGGCTATTTAACCTTTCTGTAGTGGTTTATTACCGTTTATTTGAATATTTTCCACTGTATTTTGTGCTTTTTCAGTGAAAATTCCCTATATTTCATTCAGATGCTCACAAAAACTCAACCATTATTACATCAAAACAGAGAAAACTGAGGAAAAAGTGAGTGTTTCAGTAAATATTTGAATAACTGAATGTAAAAACAAGTGTCTCCATCCACTCCAGTTTACATGTTTGGCTTTGTGTCACTTTTTAACCACGTGGGTTATAGTCGTGTCTTTAAAAAGGAGAGAAAGAAAGAAAAAAAATAGAAAAATGAAGGTTAACCCATAAAGACTGTTTTTGTGGTTCTCCAAATGTATTTTTCTGTCTATTTAACCTTTCTGTAGTGATTTATTATCATTTATTAGAATATTTTCCGCTGTATTTTCTGCTTTTTCAGTGAAAATTTCCTATACTTAACTTAGATGGTCATGAAAACTCAAAGATTATTACATCAAAACAGAGAAAACTGAGGAAAAAGTGAGTCTTTCAGTAAATATTTGAATAACTGAATGTAAAAACAAGTGTCTCCATCCACTCCAGTTTACATGTTTGGATTTGTGTCACTTTTTAACCACCGTGGGTTATAGTCGTGTCTTTAAAAAACAGTGAAAGAAAGAAAAAAATAGAAAAATGAAGGTTAACCCTTAAAGACTGTTTTTGTGGTGGTCTCCAAATGTATTTTTCTGTCTATTTAACCTTTCTGTAGTGATTTATTATAATATTTTCTTCTGTATTTTCTTTATTTTAGTTGTGTCTTTAAAAACGAGTGAAAGAAAGAAAAAAAAAAAAAAAAGGTGAACCCATAAAGACTCAGTGCTGTTTTGTGGTTGTCTCCAAGTCATTTTTTTCACTCTATTTAGCCTTTTTAAAGTGATTTATCACCACTTATTATAATATTATCCTCTGTATTTTGTGCTTTTTAGGTGAAAATCTGGTATTTTTCTGTGTTTAATTCACTGATCATGTAAATGTTCATATACGTTCAGATTAAAGTTGAGGGTTATCATGTTCAAAACCGAGAAAACTGAACAAATAGTGACTTTTTCAATCAAATCTATCAATAACTGAACATAAACCCTGGTGAATCAGTGTTGTAGAAAATGACGGTGTTTCCATGGTAACTACGGAGCCTCTGAACGTCCACATGGGTCATATCTGATGACCGTGAAAAGACGACAAACTGTATTTTACACCAATTATTTACATGTATTGATAGGATTAGTGGATCAACAGTAATTTACTTAGACCCACAGGACAGGCATACTGAATACATAACAGAAAAACAAACAACTTAACATAAAACACATGGTTCTGCTGAGGAAAATTTGGATTTTTGGTCCACATGTTCCCTTTTAGTCCATGAACCAGATGAGATGTTGGTTTACTTTTGAAAAGACACAAGTCTGTAGTAGTCTTTTGGTATGATAACCCTTGTGGAGTCACAGCTAAATTAGTTTTATCAGCTGTTCAAGTCACACTCCCCCACTGAAAAACATGCATTTTTGACACTGGTGCATATCTTGGTATTTGCCCTTGTTAAGGACATAGTTCAGTATTTTAGATTAACCCATAATGACCCAGTGCTACTTTTGTGGCAGCTCCCAAATGATTTTTCCTCTTTATTTAACCTTTCTGAATGGATTTATCACCATTTATTGTAATATTACCTTGTGTGTGAGGGAATGAATTTATGGATGTTGATATAGTATGTGAGTGACGCATATTTTGTTTTTATTATTTATTTTATATTTCATAGTTAACCCTCCAGTATCCGGGTGCGCTTTTTAGGCACACTTTGCACTTTGTGTTAAAAAACTTCATATTATTTTCCACAATTTAAATAAGGTTAGAATTCAAAAGTTGTTCATTTTTGCATGATCTTTAAAATTCTGGCCACCAACTAAAATTTGCACATTGTAAACAAAAGAAAATTACAAGACTAGCATCTGTCTCCCAAGTGTGCCAAAAACGCACTATTTCTTCCATTATAACCACTGTTTTTGATCCGAAAGCCATTAAGGCATAAATCCTGCTTTTACTAATATCTGGGCTTCATTTGAGAGGTGAGGGTCTAAATGAATTTATTAACGTTGTTAATGTTGCTGTTAAACATTGACATATGCCAGGCTGCAAAAATCTAATAATGTGTAATACAGTTTTTATGTAGTATGTTGAAAAAAAAACATATTTTGTATTTTTTGCATCAAAAAATGTAGTGACATCATGATAAAAAGAGATTGTTTAAAGGGTTAAAAAAATGTAAAATGAATGATTATTTGATATGTATGATTAGGGCTGACCTTGATTTACAAAAATAAAATCAAATTAGAGCAGAAAAATAAATCAATATATAATATTTAATAGTTTGATTTATAGGTGTGCCATTTTGGCACACTTGGTGACAGATGCGAGTATTTTTGAACATTTGACCTAGTGGCAAAAATAATAATGCAAATGAACTGATGTTGGAGTTAATCATTGACATATGCCAGGCTGCAAAAATCAAATAATATGTGATCCACTTTTTATGTAGTATTTTGAAAAAAATAAATTTTTCGTGTTTTTTGCATCCCGAAAAATGGTTTGTTTCCATTACAAACACAGCATTTAAAGGGTTAAAAAATGTGACAATTATTGAGTATTTGGTATTTTTATTTATGGCTCAAGTTGATGAAATAGAAAAAAGTGTAAAAGAATTAAAAACAAACTGTGAGAAAATTTTTCTGACATTATTCCACAAGTGTGCCAAAAAGGCACACTCGGTGCTTAGTAAGGGCCTTGCTGGACGGGATACCGGAGGGTTAATATTAGTGTTTATTACTATTACTATTTATGAATCCGTATCCTGATATCGCACCTAATTTTCATTGTACATTCTTTATAATGACAATAAAGTGTGTTATGTGAAGAATCAAAGCGTGAATTTCGAGTCTTTTCAGAGGGAACAACTTAAATAGAAGGTAGTAAGAAGTCACGGAAACTTATACATATACATGACTTCATTTGCACATTCAAAAAGGAGCGCACTGTAAAAAAAACAAAACAAACATAAAAAACGGTATTATTCCGGCAGCAGGGGTGCCGAAAAAATACTGTTAAATAACAGAAAATAACCATCTCATAAAAATACAGTAATTTTCCATAATTAAAATACAGTTTTTTTACCCTAACTTTACATGAGATTTTGCTCTTTTTTTTTGACCTTTTAATGTTTAATAAAGAATATTTTCATGTATTAAAACAATCAAATTACCTATAAATATATATTTAAATAATTTTCAATGAGACTCAGTTGTACAATCCACTGATAAAAATTGTATTTGGACAGTTTATCAGTGCTTATACATGTTATACATTCACAAAAACACATTTATTCAACATTTTTGTTGTGAAACCTCCAGTAATTACACAAGATATTTGACAATTAACAAACAAGTCTTGTTAAACTTACAGAACAAATACTTCTCTGACGGTTAATTGTCAGTAATTTTATCTTGTTATTTTCTTTATAGTAGTAAACTTTAAATTAACAGTGTAATCTCATAAATAGAAAAGAAATATTTGTGAAATTACGATACATTTGCAATTGTATTTTTACTGTAATTTTCTGTGAAAAAAGAAAAAAAATTCTTTTAAAATATTGAAATTTTATTTTTATTCACAGTTACAGTTTTTTCATGTTATTTTCCATTTGACATGTAAAATCCCAGTCTATTTTTGTCATTTCATTGATATTTTCCTGTATTTTGAAAATACAGGAAAAATCTGTAAAATAAACAGTGAACATTCTGTTAAATTACAGATTTTTTTTTTTTACAGTGTGGGAGGAAGTATAACTTATTTAATCCCACCCCCTCTCCACACAACAGTCCATCCTTTAACTTCCTATCAGCATAATATTTGAAATTTAACTTGAGAAAACATCAGCAGGTATGATGTTTTCGGTCACCAGTGCTTGTTTGGGTCTTTATGGGTTAAAATGGTTGTTATGAAGTTAGCACTGCTTGGCAACTATTTACAAAGTTTCCCTCATCATCATAAAAAAAAACAAAAAAAAAAACAACTTCTGTCTTTAATTCATCTTGGTAAGCATAAAATATTTTGCTTCTCCTCAGGGGAAATGTTGAAAATGTCATTTTTGTGAGAAATCCAACATGTTCAGACCTTAGACTCTAGTGGGACCAAACCATAACAGCATGTCTTCTTCACCTTGTGCACATGGCCGTGGTCTTATGTCGTGGATCATGTCTATTCTGGTGTCTGGGAGGGGAATGAGGTCTTGTACCGTCTGACCCCACATTCCAGCTTCTCTCATGGCATGGGGTCAGTGCCCCCCCCCCACCCCACCCCCCATCCCCCATGACCTACAGTTGAGAAAAAAACCTTCTTAATTTCCCTCTTGTGGTTAATTATTTTCATCGGTATGTGTGGATACATTTCCCTTTGTTCAGTGTTTAACCGTAAAATCTTCCATCATCTATTTTCTTACAAACCAGAGCTTACAGTGGATTTAATTTTTTTTTTTTTTTTTTTGCCACAACCACTAGTGAACCATCCTCCAAAGGGGGAAAAATAAGTAGTCGGAGCCCCTCAGCTGCTTCTCATTGTGTTGAGTTCTTCTGTAAAGGGTTTGGTTTATATAATGAAACCGACACATCAAAGGTTTCATCGAACTTTCTCTTCGTCTATTTTCAATCAGTAACAAACCTAACCTTTGTCAAGAGGTTTTTCTTCTGGGACTCACTGGCTGATTCTCTGTGGCGGTAAACAAAAGCGGCAATGTGAGCTTCCAACTGTGTTTACTTCCTCAGCTTTCTCTGGCCCACACAGTCACCACAGTGCTCTGCTCTCTGTTCGGTCCCTTCATGAAAGTTCCTATTCTGTGGGAAGGGGAGGGGAGGGGAGGGGGAAAAAAACCAGCGTGCCGGGTACATCTCATTCCACCGAGCCCCACAATGGATGAGCTGTGCTGCTATATCAACATTTATTTCTCTCTTGCCCCCCCCCCCCCCCCCTTTTTTTTTTTTTTTTCTGTCACTTTAGCCATAGCCCCTCCAGGCCAATCAGCAACAGGAAGGGCAAGGCTGTGTGTCACTGTCTTTGTCTGTGGGAGATATTACCGGCTGTTTGTTTTTTTTTTTTTTTAATACAGTCTACTCATTATACCGCCAACTTCCGTTCACGGCCAAATTGGCAGTATAGTGAAAATGGCGTCACAACGGGTTGCGTCCATAATGTGCATGTCTTTACTATATGATGTCTATGCTGCCTCCGTTAACCCGTTCTAATTGCGTTTCTAAATAAATCTTGATTCTGTTATGTTGTAAGGGATCATTTAAAGTGGGGAAACATTTTAAGCATTATTATACCGTGTCGGGAAATGACACCCCATCATCTTGAGGCTTTGGCTTAATTCCACGTCCTCTTCCCGACATCCTGACCTATTGAGTGTTCAGCGATAAATGAACGGTGGCCGTTCCGTAGACCTACTCGTAGCTTGTCGCGATCAGCGTCTGGCGCGTTTGTTTCGGTGCATTGTTAAAATGTATGCGTACTCGATGGCAATCACGCTGGCGGTATAACGGTCGGGAAATCAATGGTATAAGTGTTGTTTGTGCATGGAACTGGGCTGGCGGATGGTGATAGGCGGAAATGGCGGTAGCTAATGGAATAATGCATTGGGGATTTTTGTGCAATGGTTTTGGTCGGCGGTGAGCGAAAATGGCGGTATAACGGCGGGCGGTTTAACGAGAGTAGACTGTACTTAGAAGTAACGGACGTCAACAAGCACAGACAGGGCAGTATTAAAACTTAGTGCAACGGTAACGAAGTTGGACAATGAGTCACAATATTATCCCATTGTTACGCTCGGTCTAGGGGTTGCCGAGACACAACATGACATGAGACTCCCCTCCCTCCATGTCCCTTAACAAACAGGAGCAAATTAACAAAACGACCAGCAACCACAGAACTGCAGTATGAGATATTTATTTTACAAAAAAAGAAAAATTAAATCAGGTAAGGGAATCATAATGTTCTACAAAAACAAACGAAGGAAACCAAAATACATCAGTCTTACCAAACAAAACTTAAAGAAAAAGATTCCCTCCTTGTATCACAAGGTTTGACAAAGTTCTAACAAAAAATTACAAATGGCTGGTCTGCACAGAGTGGGAGATGAAATGAGAGGAGTCTCTGGAGGAATGAAGATCTGTCCTTTAAATTTCCCGGCTCATCTCCTGAAGCACCAATCAGCTGCAGCCAGCAGAGCAACAGCACACCTGCAGCTGATCCTCCTTTAACGACTATCTGTTGGAGGGAAAACAGGAACAGAAAAACTACAAAAATACAACAGAACAAATGACACAGCCCAGTACAGAATCAAAAAAAATACTAACCCTTAACACCCATCATGATAAGAGGGTTGAGTTAGCTTAAGGCGGCCATACACTGTGCGATTATTTCGATCGTTGCACGCAGCTCCATCTCAAACTGTGCGAATCAGTCGTACAGTCAGGCTCATGATTCATGTTCTCACACTGTACGGACCGACGCTCGTATGCGACCTGACTGCTCACACTGTAGGACCACACACCACAGGATGCACGACACGTTCGAGTGTTGTATCCGGAAATACAACGTTAAAATACCAAGGAATCCGTAAAAGTGCATAGACGATTGTGCATTGGCGTGAGTCACGAAAAGGTAGTGCTAAACAAAAACCAACGAGCTGCTTTGGTAATATGTGCCGTTATCTGCGGGGAATCAAAAAAGAAGAAAAGACAACGATGTGTTTGGTGCAGGAATTGGTTGTCCAGACGTGGACGGTATAGGCTGTCAATCCTACAGCAAAGAGAACTAGAGGTAAGCTGCAACAGCTAAACTGCACTAGGACAATAGCCAGCTACTGTTAGCTTGTACGCTACTGTATGCGTCTGTGTTCGCGCATGCACAGTGTGAGAATTTGAGGCACATCGGTTCGTGTCACTGCTTTGACAGTGCGATACACTCACGAGGAGCGAGCAGGATTTCAAACAGCTCCGTTTTCCTTGCGAACACACGATTGCTGGTCGTGAGGTGGTCGTGAGGTGCTAGTCGCTTCTCTTTACCCCATGTACACTGCACGACGCATGACACTCGATTAGAGGCACATCGGGCCCGATCCTAGAAAGAATCGCACGAGTGAGAAATCATCTCTAAAATCGTACAGTGTAAGGCCGCCTTTAGGTATTATCCTGTTTCAGTCCATGTCAGATCATTCAGATATATTCTCATGTTGCTTCAGATGGTGTCCAGGTGTGTGAAATGGTTCCTCTGTGACAGTGGTGTAGTGGTCTCTGGAGAAGTGGGTATACTCTCAATTTGTGGCCTTTTTTTTTTTTTTTTTTTTTTTAAAGTAGTCCAGAAAAATACCGTTTTCGAAACAATGACATGTAAGACTACTACTAGTTTACCCAAAAATCCATCAGTAGTACAGGGTGACACAAAAAAACGGGAACTTTTTAACAATCCAATAAAACCAAGAGTGATGGAAGAAAAATATTTTATTCATAGTAATTGAAACCTTAAAACATGCCATTTAAGAAACAATGATGGAATTTTCATTTTTTAAAAATGACTTCCTGTAGATGGCGTCCTCCTGTACGAATGCATTCTTGAAATCTGCTGTTGAGATTCCTCATTGACCGCTGCAACATCTCAGCTGGGATACTGTGAATTTCATCCGGAATTCTCTGTTTTAACTCATCCAGAGTTCTTGGTCGAGTCGTGTACACTTTACTCTTGAGATAGACCCACGAGAAAAAATCACAAACGGACAAACCTGGCGATCTAGGGGGCCAGGTAACGTTACCGAATCTTGAGATCACACGGTTACCGAACAGTTCTCACACAGCCGCCAATGGTTACTAAAATGGGGGTGTGTTTACTTGCTCAAGGTCACTGTCTCGCAGTGGTGCCACTTGCTCATGTCTGCCAATACGCACTTCAAAAGTTCCTGTTTTTTAGGCCATATTAACCATTGGCGGCTGTGCGAGAATTGTTCGGTAACCGTGTGATCTCAAGATTCGGTAACGTTCCCTGGCCCCCTAGATCGCCAGATTTGTCCGTTTGTGATTTTTTTCTTGATTTTTTCTTTACACATGTTGATAATGAAACACACAGATGTTGAAATATATGTGTGTTTTTCAGGAGAATAACAAGGTGTTGTCCTGTTGGGGTGTCACATCTTCTGGGATAGTCGTCCATGTTAGCCAATAATTCGGCTGTGTGCTTTGGACCAGCGGGTGCCATGACTCACTCTGACTTTGCATCTTCTGTCGCTGAATGTGGAAGCTCATCGTACTATGCGATTCATTCCAAGCTCTCAGACAAGTCAACCCATTTTAACGTGTGTCTGACTCAGGCTGTGTGTCCATGAAATGCAGATCAGATATCAAACTCCTCTCTATAGACAGTCAGCAGCACATTCTGTGCCTATATTTTGACTGCGCTATGTGAGTGGCAGCCAGTTGTTTACAGTCAAATCTATTTCGAAGTCGGATACTGGAGGCCTCGACTGAATACACAGCTGATTTCTTGTTCATTTTTTCATTCATTAGTCCACTTGCAGTTTGAGGCGTGTAGAGCCAATCTTAGCAACCAGGTTTTTCCATCTGGGTCTGTCATGGGCGAGGTTGTTGGGCTTGTGTCAGTCACATTACAGGCCTTAACCCTCCGGTATCCTGTCCAGCAAGGCCCTTACTAAGCACCAAGTGGGTCTTTTTTGCACACTTGTGGAATATGTCAAAAATGTTTTCATACAGTTTGTTTTTAATTCTTTTACACTTTTGAGCAGTAAATACATTTTTTTTTAACCCTTTAAATGCCGTGTTTGTAATGTAAACAAACCATTTTTTTGGATGCAAATATCCCCTAAAAATTAACTTCTTTCAATATACTACATAATTTTTTTTTTTTAATTTTTATTTAACCTTTATTTAATCAGGAAATATCCCATTGAGATTAAAAACCTCTTTTACAAGGGTGTCCTGGCCAAGATAGGCAGCAGCAACGCAACACATAGTTACAAGAATATATACAATGTGCACACACTCGACAAAAACAGATGATAACTAGAAGCACTCGGAGAGTGCAGACCTCCGCCAAGGCTGATCAGTGGCACCCCCCATGGGCCCCCCCACCCCCGATCACCACCAAAATTTAATCATTTCTTCCTTATCCCATTTCCAACAAATCCTGAAAATTTCATCCAAATCTGTCCATAACTTTTTGAGTTATGTTGCACACTAACGGACAGACAAACAAACAAACAGACAAACAAACAAACAAACCCTGGCAAAAACATAACCTCCTTGGCGGAGGTAAAAATTGCATGTACAGGCAGATTAAGAAAAGCAAGTGCAAGATATGGAATTGGCCTCAAGAACTCTCAATTTGGACTTAAAAGTGCTCAAAGAAATCAACTCACTTAGTTTCCAGTCTTTCTGTAACTGATTCCATACATGAGGTGCAGAACAACTAAAAGCCTTTTGACCCATTTCTGTACGGGCAAATGGAACAGACAGCAGAATGCACTCATTTGTTCGAAGAGAATAATTTTCAGAATTTCTCTTGTCAATTAAGGAACAGATGTAGCCAGGCAAGAGGCCAAGTATGGCCTTGTATATAAACAAGTCCCAGTGGTTGGTCCTTCTGGTGGTCAGAGCAGGCCATCCTACCCGTGAATACAGCTCACAGTGGTGAGTCGATGCTTTACAGTTGGTGATAAACCTCAAGGAAGCATGGTAGACACTGTCAACCTTCTGTAGGCACTGAGCAGAAGCATTCATGTATAAAACATCTCCATAGTCCAATACTGATACAAAAAAAAAAGTCGCAGCAACAAGACGCTTTTTTACTTACCATAAAAAGTGGATCACATATTATTAGGTTTTTGCAGCCTGGCATATGCCAATGATTAACTCCAACATTGGTTAATTTGCGTTATTATTTTGGGCGCTAGGTCAAATGTTCAAAAATACTAGCATCTGTCACCAAGTGTGCATAAAATGCACACCTATAAATCAAACTATTAAATATTATATTTTGATTTATTTTTCTGCTCTAATTTGATTTTATTTTTGTAAATCCTAATCATATCAAATGGAAGGAATAGTGCGTTTTAGGCACACTCGGCAGACAGATGCTAGTCTGGTAATTTTCTTTTGTTTATAATGTGCAAATTTTAGTTGGTGGCCAGAATTTTAAAGATCATGCAATAATGAACAACTTTTGAATTCTAACCTTATTTAAATGTTGAAAAATAATATGAAGTTTTTTAACATGAAGTGCAAAGTGTGCCTAAAAGGTGCACCCGGATACCAAATGGTTAAACGAAACCCACTTTTATTAGTCTTTGGTACCTTTATTTGTGTATTTACATTACATTTACATTTATGCATTTGGCAGACGCTTTTTTCCAAAGCAACTTACAGGGGAAAACCAATCAAATCAATCAATCAAATTTTATTTATATAGTGCCAAATAATAACAAAAGTTATCTCATGACACTTTACATATAGAGTCGGTCAAAACCAGACTCTAAGCCAGTTTACAGAAACCCAACAGAATTTAGGGACCCTAATAGTTCCAGAAGGTTTAACTTGAACCCTCCAGGTGCTGCAAAACTATCTTTATCCCTGTAAACTCTGAACCATTAAATTATTGACAGAAAATTCCAGTTCTTTGACACTGGAGCCTTTATTGGTTCTTCTGAACAACCAAAACAATTTTTTTCAAATATCAGTTTCCATGTATGAGTTTCAATTTTGTGTCATATTTGATACATCAGGTCTCAATGCTCAAATATTTTTTTTTTTCTGAACAAACAAAAACATAATATAACACAAACATGTCGAACAAATTGGTAATTCCTTTTCAAAATTGCCAAAGTTCTGCCTCCTTCATTAATGACAATCTTATAGTGTCACTGGAAAGGCCTCTGGTGAACGAATTCCTCCCCCCTGGTGGATTATCTGTGTATTGCATGTATCTAATTGTATACATCAGGTTCTTCAAGAAAACACTGATCATATAGAGGGCTTCAAAACTCATGTATCAAATATGATACGTTGGGAGTTATAGGGTTACATTCATTTTGGCCAAATCAAGTGGATTTCTACAACCTGTTTCAATTCCTGTTTAATTTGTTACGTCTATAACGATTTATGACACAACATTTGCACATATAAGGTCAAGACTTCTGATAAGCATTTCTCAGAGTACGACATAATTGTTTATCAGCAGCATCGGTTATAGTAAAAACTGAAAATATGTCCAAACTTCGAGCCAATTACCTAAAATGTTCAGTTGTTGGTTGTATTTACAAACACAAGTGATTGAATGGGACAGAGAAGCACGGTCAACAACCTGGAGGGGGCGGGGTGTGAAGTGGCTCATATGCATTTAAAGGGCCAGTGCTCAAAATGACCTTTCTGGTGTCATTACTCAGAAATAGGGTTGAAGATGGACCTGTGGAGTTGAATTAATGAAGAATTCAGACCCAAGCAGAGCATTTACAGTTTATGTAGACCACAGAGAAATGTTTGAAAATGCATAATTCCATTTAAAAAAGAAAAATATCACTCCTTTAAGGTCCTTTAAGGGCTGTTACATCCAGCCAGCGAGTGCCGGTGGTGATTTGTCATACCAAAACTGAAATCATTGTGTGCACTATGAAGGTCATCATCATTTTCCATATTAAGTATCTGTTGGGGTGGGGTTCTCTTTGATTTCCTTCTTCCTCTTAGTGTTTACAGGTTTAAGGATGTCAAGTGTTTGATGCATCAGTACCAAAACTTCCCACGATGGAAGAGCCTGTAAACCTTTAAGCCAGCGGTGTAAAACTCATTTTAGTTCAGGGGCCACATTCAACCTAATATGATCTAAAGTGGACCGGACCAGTAAAATAATATAAATAATAGGATCAGAACTTATAAATAATATCAACTCCAAAGTTTTCTCTGTTTTTGAGTGAAAAAAGTAAAATTCCGTACTGAAAATGGTTACATCTACGAACCGTACTTGAACGTAACATGAACAAACATTACCAACCTGAAAATTCTTAAGAAAAATAAGTGTAATTTTAACAATAGTACGCCTCAGTTTATCATTTATACATGTGTATCACAACTTACACATCACAGTGGATCTATTAGCAATAGATGGTTTTTCTCTATAAACAAATGGAGTAAAATGTAAAAAAAACAAAAACAAAACAACTGTCTGCTTGCCGAAACATTAATAGAGGATTAGCCACCTATTTATTAATGACAGCTAGAATTTATAGATTATATCTGTGGTTAAATATTTGTTAGAGACTGAACCGTACTTGAACGTAACATGAACAAACATTAACAACCTGAAAATTCTTAAGAAAAATAAGTGTAATTTTAACAATAGTACGCCTCAGTTTATCATTTATACATGTGTATCACAACTTACAGATCACAGTGGATCTATTAGCAATAGATGGTTTTTCTCTATAAACAAATGGAGTAAAATGTAAAAAAAACAAAAACAAAACAACTGTCTGCTTGCCGAAACATTAATAGAGGATTAGCCACCTATTTATTAATGACAGCTAGAATTTATAGATTATATCTGTGGTTAAATATTTGTTAGAGACTGAACCGTACTTGAACGTAACATGAACAAACATTAACAACCTGAAAATTCTTAAGAAAAATAAGTGTAATTTTAACAATAGTACACCTCAGTTTATCATTTATACATGTGTATCACAACTTACACATCACAGTGGATCTACTAGCAGTAGATGTTTTTTCTCTATAAACAAATGGAGTAGAATCTAAAAAAAACAAAAAAAAAACAAAAAAAAACCCCAACTCATCTTACTGAAACATTAATAGAGGATTAGCCACCTATTTATTAATGACAGCTAGAATTTATAGATTATATCTGTGATTAAATATTTGTTAGAGCCTGAACCGTACTTGAACGTAACGTGAACAAACATTAACAACCTGAAAATTCTTAAGAAAAATAAGTGTAATTTTAACAATAGTACACCTCAGTTTATCATTTATACATGTGTATCACAACTTACACATCACAGTGGATCTACAAATACATAAAACATTTAATAATAGGCAGAATATTGTTAAAATACCACATACTTCTCTTAAGACATTTCAGGTTGTTCATATTTTTTGTGAAAGGCTAGTCTGTAAATGTCAACATTTTTGTGTAATTTTACTTTTTTGACACTAAAACAAAAATAAAAATTTGATTTTTTTCATTATTTATCGGTTATTATGATAGTATTTTACTGGTCTGACCCATTTTAGATTGAACATCCTTGGTTGTTAATATCTTCAGTGTAATTTTTACATTTCACAAATTCATCCCAGGACCCAGATTGGACCCTTTTTTGTCTTAATTCAAGATTTTTTTTTCTACTTAATTCAAGATTTATTTATTTTTTTGCTTAATTCAAGATGTTTTTTTTTTGGTTTTTTTTTGCTGTATTCAAGATATTTTTTTTCTTAATTCAAGATTTTTTTTTTGCTTAATTCAACTTTTTTTTTTTTTTTTTGCTTAATTCAAGATTTTTTTTTTTGCTTAATTCAAGATTTTTTGGGATGAATTCAAGATTTTTTTTTTTTGTAACATCTACAAAAATCTGAATAACACGAACAACTGGAAACATCTTAAGAAAAACAAGTCCGATTTTACCAATATTCTGCCTCAGATTATCAGTTTATCAGTTACACATGTGCATTACAACTTACATTACAATTAAAAATGAATGAAACATTTATTAACAGGCAGAATATTGGTAAAATTGCATTTACTTATCTTAAGACATAGTTTTTCACATTTTTTTTTAAATAACAGTTTTTTTAATATAAGCGTTTTCATGTATTTTTTTTTTTTACTTTTTTACACTAAAACAAAGATAAAATTGGCTGTTTTCATTATTTATAGGTTTAATATGATAGTATTTTACTGGTTCTGACCCACTTGAGATCTAATTGGTCTGTATGTGGAATCTGAATTAAAATGATTGTGACATCCTCGATTGTTAACCCTTTCATGTGCGAATTATGAGAACCTTAGTCAATATTTTTTTCTTGAGTATTTTTGTTCCGCTTTACGCATAAAAAAAACAATGCAATTGATTTTTTTTTTAATGAACATATTTTTCATGGAGTTACAAAAATGTCCACTCAGCTGAACACCATGCATTTAAGTTTTGAAGCAAAGAAACATTTATTTAAAACTCACCATCAGAAAGTGATAAACTGTGTGAAAACTATGAAATAAAAGCATTTTAATGCCACTAATTGCTAAATTGCGACTGTTTTCTCACATTTGATCATACTCAAATATTAGTTATTACTCATTTCATGGAGATATTATCCTCCTGAGACCCAGGAAATGGACAGTTTTAGCTTTTTTACATTAAAAAAATTGTCTTGATTGGAAAGTGCATCATGCAACAGTTTTTTCAGATACATTTTTAAAACTCTTTTTATTTATTGATTGATTCTTTTAATAGAATGTCCTTTGTAATGCACAGCATTTTTAAAGTAAAAGTGTCAAACTTTTGTCCCCTACAGAGGACAAAATGCATCGCTTGGTCTCAGGAGGATATGCAAAAAAAAAATAAATAAAAAAAATGGTTTGTTAATTACAGTCTAATAAGAATTAGCAATTGATTTACACTAAAACATGTTACTGCAGATCAGGTTTATCAAGAACAACAAAGTTACAGTAATTGTATGTATTGTATGTACATTGCAAACTCACTGATCAATTATGTACAAACTAGAACATATGTACAAATTATGTACAAACTAGAACACTGAGGTCATCAAACGCAGGGTTACTAGCGACTCCCAGAAATATTACAAAGAAAATGGGGGACGCAGCCTTTACTAACTATGCACCAAAGTTATGGAATACAATTCCAAAAGACATTAGAGAAGCCAGTTCACTGAATATATTTAAAACCAAATTAAAAACATTTTTATTCTCATTAGCCTTTGAAAGGAGATAAAAATGGGGTCACAATTCAGGAACCAGGAATGTGCGGTTTTTATTTTATTTTATTGTATTTCTGTTTTTATTTTTTATTTTATTGTATTTCAAATTTCATCTTATTTCTTGCACTTCAAAAATTCTATGCATAATCAAATATTTTAATGTGCGCTGTTTTTATTTTAATTTTATTGTATTTCTCTCAAATTTCATCTTATTTCTTGCACTTCAAAAATTCTATGCATAATCAAATATTTTAATGTGCGCTGTTTTTATATTTATTTTTATTTTATTGTATTTCTCTCAAATTTCATTTTATTTCTTGATGTATAATCAAATCTTAATGTATTTTAATATTGTATTTTTTCAATCAATGTGAAGCACTTTGGGCTACAATTTCTGTATGAAAGGTGCTATACAAATAAAGTTTATTATTATTATTATTATTATTATTATTATTATTATTATTATTATTATTGCAGTGTTTTGGATGATGCATAAGAGTCCTGATATGGAACTAAAACAACAAAACCCATGAATAAACAATAGAACAGCAGTAGAATAACTGTCCACTGGAGTGACCAGTATGCATGAAAGGGTTAATTTCTTCAGTGTAATTTTTGTATTTCACAGTTTATCCCACGGGCCAGATTGGACCCTTTGGCGGGCCGGATTTGGCCCCCGGGCCGCATGTTTGACACCTGTGCTGTAAAGGGAAAGCCTGAGTGCTGCTGTCTGCTTTGCTTTCACACTGTATCATGCAGGATTGTTGGAGCGCTGAGTAGCTGTTGTAATGTCAGACGTGTTGACTTTAGCTCACAGGACTTCCTCTCTCGACGGCCTGTGTTGCTTTAGCTTTTGTCTGTGTGGCTAAGCTGGTGTGTGGGATTTAAAAAAAAAAATCTCTCTAAAACTCAGAGGTTAAATGTCAGCCATGCTCTTTCCAAAGATGATTTATCAACAAATTGCATGTTAATGCCGCTTACACATAAATTAATAGCCAGTAACTTTGATTCTGTATTGTGTAATTTCATTTCCGGGGCTTTGTGGACTCTCTGGTGGTGTGATTCCTTATCAGATGATGCTGCAGTGAGTCATTTGTGATTTTAGGATTAAAGTTCCCCAGGGCTACACAATTAGTCTAGACTTTTTACTGCTTTATACAGATTGTAAGCTTAAACCTCAGCCTCATAATAGTTTTCAAACTTTCTGCTTCTCTGACTCTTTTCGATTCTAATAACAGGGAGGCTTTTGTCCTGGGTCTGGATTAACCATTATGATGATAATTTAGCCAAAAGCACATACTGATACCAATTTTTTTTAGTTGTTTGTTGTTCCCGTGGCTTTCACTACACTTTAGTCCACTAACTGCTGTTGTTGCTTTTCTTTTTGGCAGCAAGTCTTCATTTTCAGTGATTTTCTCTTGTTTATTGCTCATTTTTCAGTGTTGTTACCAGTGACTCACTCCAAACTGATTAAGAAGGATTGTGATTGGTGGATGGCTGTGTGCAGTGTGTGTCAGGTATCCAGGATGAAATTAGATGAGAACATGTTGAGTTCATTTGCCTCGTACATTGCAGGACCTGCGACGTGACTATTGCGCACATGTGTAACAGGGTCAATTATTTAGCAGCAATGTGGGTTTGTACACTGAACAAAAATATAAATGCCCCACTTTTGTTTTTGCTCCCATTTTTCATGAGCTGAACTCAAAGATCTAAAACTTTTTCTATGTACACAAAAGGCCTATTTCTCTCAAATATTGTTCATAAATTTGTCTAAATCTGTGTTAGTGAGCACTTCTCCTTTGTCCTTTGCTGAGATAATCCATCCACCTCACAGGTGTGGCATATCAAGATGCTGATTAGACAGCAGGATTATTGCACAGGTGTGACTTAGGCTGGCCACAATAAAAGGTCACTCTAAAATGTGCACTTTTACTGTATTGGGTGGTCCAGGGGGGTCAGAAAACCAGTCAGTATTTGGTGTGAGCACCATTTTCCTCACACAGTCTTCTTCATGAATTCTCTGAAACAGCTTTGGAGATGGCTTATGGTAGAGAAATGAACATTCAATTCACAGGCAAAAGCTCTGGTGGAGATTCCTGAAGTCAGCATGCCAGTTGCATATTCCCTCAAAACTTGTGACATCTGTGGTATTGTGCTGTGTGATAAAACTGCACATTTTGGAGTGGCCTTTTATTGTGGCCAGCCTAAGGCACACCTGTGCAAAAATCCTGCTGTCTAATCAGCATGTTGATATGCCACACCTGTGAGGTGGATGGATTATCTCAGCAAAGAAGAAGTGTTCACTAACACAAATTTAGACAGATTTGTGAACAATATTTGAGAGAAATAAACCTTGTGTGTACACAGAAAAAGTTTTAGATCTTTGAGTTCAGCTCATGAAAAATGGGAGCAAAAACAAAAGTGTGGCATTTATATTTTTGTTCAGTGTATATTATATTGTGTATTGTTATAATTACACAAAATCTGTTCATTTATTTTAATTTCTTTTGGTTGGTACCTGACATTGTGGACCTCCGGGTCAGTGTGTGGAACTTTCGGTTTTGGTCTGTTCCCCAGCGAACAATTTACAGTGCGACACTGTGCACTGTAACTGGCATTTTCGCGCCTTTGCCTCTTCCCTTTTGTTCCGGATTTCTGTGGAAGAGGTAAGCAGCCGTACAGTTCGTGAAAATTTTTGGTTTAACCTCTGTTAATTAAATTTTTTTTTACATGAGCTGGCTAGTTTAGGCTGTATCAGGCGCTTATAATGTACTTAAACACATTTTTTTATCATTTGGTTTGTGCAGGAGTGTGTCTTATGGGGGTCGCTGACCAGAGGTCTTTATGTTTTATCATTTTTGTTGGAACAATAAACGGAGACTGCCTCCAAGGACACACGTGCGGGTCTCGTCATTTAAAAAAAGAACACAAAACAGAGTCCGACACGACCGGTTACACATTTACATCGCAATGTCGATGCCCAAACGATATATTGTGCAACTCTAACAAGTTGTTTTCCGTTATTCATGTATTAATATCAAAAATCGGATGGACATGACGTAGACTGTTCATAATGGATGGAAGTAAGCACCTGCTCATATATAAACATACCGGCTAAAATTTGCTTAGAAGTCTTATTTCTGTCTTTGTGCATAAGAAATCAGTATAAGTGAATCCCCAAAGGAACTTTGTGTTGGTAAAAGCAAGTTATGCAAATTGAAAGGATTTCAGTTCTGTTGCAACATGTTGATGGTCATATGAACTATGTTTTCAGCTCAAAAATGTCACATTTCATCACAATTAATGCTATATTTTCATGTCACAAATTGCCAAGTTATATTTGAACTGAATTTACCTGAAAAACAAATATTCTATTCTTTTAGATTCCCCAATTTTTCTTACAGATTCTTTCCTACATATCACATGTTTTATTTTTACAGGTTCAATATGGAGTATGGTGCTGATCCATCCTGCTTATGTTACACCAATACATACATTAAGAATGTCACAGGTCACTATTTAAATCAACAGTTTTCTAATAATAAGCATTTTTATAAAGAAATAACAATTCTATATTGTTATTTACTCTTTAGTACGATGATAAACTATACAACAAATAATTCTGATCCTAGTTTTTGCACAGGGATCATTTGTGGAAATGGTGACATGGCTGCCGAGCATCAGTATGATGGGATCTGGAACAACCATGTCACATCTGTCCACCGCCACATTTTGTGTTTTTGTGTCAGCTGTTATTGTTTTAGATCCACAATACTAACATTTATGAATAAGAGGATAATTAGCAATAGTAAGTATATAAGTTTATTACTAATAAAGTACTGGTACTGACCAGAGCATCATGGGTAATGTCACGTCCGTCCACCAGCAAAAGTTTTCACATACACGTGCTATTCCAAATCCAATATTTCTGAAAATATAGCTTCCACTGTCAAATAATATCAGTAGTTTGTGCACAAATGTATTAGCATTATTTCAACACAGTTCTATGCATTTCTAACGACTTTTTTTTGTTTTTTGACAAAAATGACCACTCATTTGACCCCGTAAGTAAATTTTAGCTGATACGCTAAAATACCCATTGTTAAAATTCAATCATATCCATTGTGAGGCTGTTATATCTGCACTAAAGTGGTGGTACAGAGTTTTCTTTTTTAATGGACTGGCTGACATTCCTGTAGTCCTGCAGTACGACTGAACAGACAGTGTCGATTGTAACTGTATGATGTTAGGGCTGATTGTGACTCATCTCACAAAATGTAGCCCATTAAAAACAATACTCAGTGTATATCTGTGACTGTCGCTCCTCCAGGAGTGTGTGGATCTAATAATCCAGCTCCACGTCGGTTTGACCATGATGTGTCACGGATGACTTCAGTGACTGTGAACAGGACTTTGATCATGGAATATCTGAGAAGACGTCCACGTGGTGTCTCAGCTTTCAGTATTTTAAGCGCTGTGTAAGATGTGACAGTTAATTCAGTGCATATGATGTCACACTGCGGGGAAAGAGACGAAGCTCAATGGAATCAGCTGTTAGCGACACAAAACTTGTTGCCGTTTACACTCTTTTTGATGTAGTGTGTTTTACTGGAATACACTTCCTCATATGCATGCTCAGTTTCAAAGAGGGAACACAGTTTAGGTCCTGACATGAACAGAGGTCGCCTGTCGGTCTGTGTTCACCTCAGTGCAGGAACATTAAAGCACTCATTATCCCACTAATTGGCTCTAACCTTGGCAATTGTTCGCTTGTCTTAATGTTTTAACAGAACCTGTGGAAACACTGAGTTCAGCCTGTAAAGTAAAACCACAGCCGTCTTAAAAACCCTTAAAATAATAAACTATAAAGTGTAATGTAATCCAATATAACTCGATCCAGCCATGAAATTGCAAAACAGCTGAATCAGCCGTTTAGCGTTTGCAGAGATATGGCATCAGATGAACCACCTAGACCACAGGTGTTAAACATACAGGGGTTGGACAAAATAATGGAAACACCTTCACCTCAAGATGATAATGCCCCAATCCATACAGCTAGAATTGTTAAAGAATGGCATGAGGAACATTCTAATGAAGTTGAGCATCTCGTATGGCCGGCACAGTCCCCAGACCTCAACATTATTGAGCATTTATGGTCAGTTTTAGAGATTCAAGTAAGACGTTGATTTCCACCGCCATCGTCTCTAAAAGAGTTGGAGGGTATTCTAACTGAAGAATGGCTTAAAATTCCTTTGGAAACAATTCACAAGTTGTATGAATCAATACCTCAGAGAATTGAGGCTGTAATTGCCGCAAAAGGCGGACCTACACCATATTAAATTATATTTTGTTGATTTTTTAAGGTGTTTCCATTATTTTGTCCAACCCCTGTATGGCCCGTGGGCAAAAAAGCGGCCCGTCAAAGGGTTCGATCCGGCCAGTGGGATGAATTTGTGAAATGCAAAAATTACACTGAAGATATTAACAGTCAATGGTTTTAAAATCCTTTTCTTACATACATACCAATATGATATGAAGTGGATCAGACCAGTAAAATCCCATCATAATAGCCTATAAATAATTACAACTCCAAATTTTTCTTTGTTTTAGTGTAAAAAGTAGAATTCCAAAAAAAAAAAAAAGTGTAAATTTACAAACTATCCTTTCACACAAAATGCGAAGAACCTGAACAAATAAACTATATTGCCAAAAGTATTTGCTCACCTGCCTTGACTCACATATGAATTTCAGTGCCATCCCATTCCTAGTCTATGGGGTTCAATATGACGTGGGTCCACCCTTTGCAGCTATAACAGCTTCAACTCTTCTGGGAAGGCTGTGCACAAGGTTTAGGAGTGTGTTCATGGGAATTTTGGACCATTCTTCCAGAAGCGCATTTGTGAGGTCACACACTGATGTTGGACAGAAGGCCTGGCACTCAGTCTCCGCTCTAATTCATCCCAAAGGTGTTCTGTGGGGTTGAGGTCAGGACTGTGTGCAGGCCAGTCCATTTCATCCACACCAGACTCTGTCCTCCATGTCTTTATGGACCTTGCTTTGTGCACTGGTGCACAGTCATGTTGGAAGAGGAAGGGGCCAGCTCCAAACTGTTCCCACAAAGTTGGGAGCATGGAATTGTCCAAAATGTCTTGGTCTGCTGAAGCATTCCCAGTTCCTTTCACTGGAACTAAGGGGCCAAGCCCAGCTCCTGAAAAACAACCCCACACCATAATCCCCCCTCCACCAAACTTTACACTTGGCACAATGCGATCCAACAAGTATCGTTCTCCTGGCGACCGCCAAACCCAGACCTGTCCATTAGATTGCCAGATGGAGAAGCGTGATTGGTCACTCCAGAGAAGGCGCCTCCACTGCTCTAGAGTCCAGTGGCGGCGTGCTTTACACCACTGCATCTGACGCTTTGCATTGCACTTGGTGATGTATGGCTTGGATGCAGCTGCTCGGCCATGGAAACCCATTCCATGAAGCTCTCTGCGCACTGTTCTGGAGCTAATCTGAAGGCCACATGAAGTTTGGAGGTCTGTAGCGATCGACTCTGCAGAAAGTTGGCGACCTCTTCGCACTATGCGCCTCAGCATCCGCTGACCCCACTCCGTCAGTTTACGTGGCCTACCACTTCATGGCTGAGTTGCTGTCGTTTCCAAACACTTCCACTTTCTTGTAATACAGCTGACAGTTGACTGTGGAATATTTAGGAGCGAAGAAATTTCACCACTGGATTTGTTGCGCAGGTGGCATCCTATCACAGTTCCACGCTGGAATTCACTGAGCTCCTAAGAGCGACCCATTCTGTCACAAATGTTTGTAAAAACAGTCTGCATGCCTAGGTGCTGGATTTTCTACACCTGTGGCCATGGAAGTGATTGGAACACCTGATTCTGATTATTTGGATGGGTGAGCCAATACTTTTGGCAATATAGTGTATGAGCAACCTGGAAACTCTTAAGAGAAGTCAGTGTAATTTTAACAATATTCTGCCTGTTAATTAGTGCAACAACGAATCGATTAAATCAATCCAAACTGATTCAAATCAATTCTTGAAAGAGTTGGCAACCAATTCGGCAGTCGATTCGTTGGGTCTTTAGCATGTTAGTATTGAGGCATGGCCGTATGCTGTGTAGTGTAACAGAGGAAAACACACAGCAGCATGACGGAGGCTTCAAATGCCGGGTAGCACCATTTGGCTGAAACGTAGTGCGCTGTTTATGTAACAAAACTTGAATATGGAGAAAGAAAAAATGGGCAAAATCCCACAGCACAGTTCGTTTCGGGTAAACGGGGCTGCCGTGGCCACCGGTAACATAATGTAAACCTAGCATAATATAGCCCACATGTCATGATTACTTTAGCCCACTAGCTAGTTGGAGACTGCTGTCATAATTATAACGTTTACATCCATCTCTGTTTATCACTCTATCAGACTAACATTAACTGGAACTAATACATACAACGCTAGCTTGCTAGTCTGTAGCCATAACAAGTCTAGGTAGTAGGCTAATGCTCGCTAACTATAGCCAAAGCCATTAGTGACTTGTCTGCAGTCTATATTGCTTTGGGTTAAATACACATTCCCTCAGAATCACAAGCCCTCCTCATAGTTTTCACACAATTTATCAATTGGGGAATCTAAAAGAATAGAATATTTGTTTTTCAGGTCAATTCAGTTCAAATATAACTTGGCCATTTGTGGCATGAAAATATAGCATTAATTGTGATGAAATGTGACATTTTTGACCTGAAAACATAGTTCATATGACCAGCGACATGTTGCAACAGAACTGAAATCCTGTAAATTTGCATAACCAGTGCACAAATTTTTATTTTCAGGAAAATGAAATGTGCTAAATTAATCTTTAAACCGTGTGGTTAAAGTTCTGATTCCATTACCTGTAGCTCCTGTGACTAATTTCTTCTAAACTGCTCTGGAATTATATTAATTTGGATTGTTATTACATAATGAACCATGTTATTACTTTTTTTTTTAATAAAATGTGTCAAGTGCATTTTGTAATAAATTTCTCAAATTGTAATAACTTACTACATAATGTGAAAAAATTTACTACATAATGCGTTGACGTAGTTTATTACAAAATGCGTCAGCTTATTACATAATGCGGCTTTATTACAAGATGACGTGACATTCTTATTACATTTTGAACTTTTATTACATAATGGGAATTTATTACATAATGCAGCTCAACATAGCACAGCTGTGAAATATTTGTTGTGGAACAATTACACTCTCATTAGGTGTGACACTGTTTGGAATCACCATTCTTTTCTAATTCACTTTCAAGGCAGTGCTCTCCTGTATCCAACGGAGTGTTATGCAATGTGATTTCAAGACCACCTTCTCTCAAGAGTAGCTCAATGCTTCTGTGAACACAAACTGAAGCGCAAACAAAAAGTGCATAATACCCGAGGTGTGCCATTGGGGGTGAATTGATTTATCTAAGCGTGTTGAAATGGTGGTCAGCTTGGTTTCTTTGTCTGACTGTGTGTGTGTTGACAAGCCGCATTTTGGGCTGCATTTCATCATGTTGTTAATCTCAAAAGCGGTGGACTGCTTTATGTTGTGATATAAAAGAGCAGTCATTGGAGAAAGAGAGAGCGTAACATTTAGGCAGTTTGACAGACTTCAGTGATGTGAAGTGGAGAGATGCTGAACCTTTGTCTTTCACGGTAAGAGATGTGCCGTTTTGTGAGTACTGTCTGCCCTGAATGCCAGTGTGATTAGGAATGGGACTCTTCTACATTGTGTGGAAGACATTTTTATTTATTTCGAACATGCAAAGAAACAAAATAAAATAAGACAAAAACAAAATAACATTTAAATGAACAGTATCTACACTATATTGCCAAAAGTATTGGCTCACCCATCCAAATAATCAGAATCAGGTGTTCCAATCACTTCCATGGCCACAGGTGTAGAAAATCCAGCACCTAGGCATGCAGACTGCTTTTACAAACATTTGTGACAGAATGGGTCGCTCTCAGGAGCTCAGTGAATTCCAGCGTGGAACTGTGATAGGATGCCACCTGTGCAACAAATCCAGTGGTGAAATTTCCTCACTCCTAAATATTCCACAGTCAACTGTCAGCTGTATTATAAGAAAGTGGAAGTGTTTGGGAACGACAGCAACTCAGCCACGAAGTGGTAGGCCACGTAAACTGACGGAGCGGGGTCAGCGGATGCTGAGGCGCATAGTGCGAAGAGGTCGCCAACTTTCTGCAGAGTCAATGGCTACAGACCTCCAAACTTCATGTGGCCTTCAGATTAGCTCCAGAACAGTGCGCAGAGAGCTTCATGGAATGGGTTTCCATGGCCGAGCAGCTGCATCCAAGCCATACATCACCAAGTGCAATGCAAAGCGTCAGATGCAGTGGTGTAAAGCACGCCGCCACTGGACTCTAGAGCAGTGGAGGCGCCTTCTCTGGAGTGACCAATCGTGCTTCTCCATCTGGCAATCTGATGGACGGGTCTGGATTTGGCGGTCACCAGGAGAACGATACTTGTCGGACCACATTGTGCCAAGTGTAAAGTTTGGTGGAGGGGGGATTATGGTGTGGGGTTGTTTTTCAGGAGCTGGGCTTGGCCCCTTAGTTCCAGTGAAAGGAACTGGGAATGCTTCAGCAGACCAAGACATTTTGGACAATTCCATGCTCCCAACTTTGTGGGAACAGTTTGGAGCTGGCCCCTTCCTCTTCCAACATGACTGTGCACCAGTGCACAAAGCAAGGTCCATAAAGACATGGAGGACAGAGTCTGGTGTGGATGAACTGGACTGGCCTGCACACAGTCCTGACCTCAACCCCACAGAACACCTTTGGGATGAATTAGAGCGGAGACTGAGAGCCAGGCCTTCTGTCCAGCATCAGTGTGTGACCTCACAAATGCGCTTCTGGATTAATGGTCCAAAATTCCCATGAACACACTCCTAAACCTTGTGGACAGCCTTCCCAGAAGAGTTGAAGCTGTTATAGCTGCAAAGGGTGGACCCACGTCATATTGAACCCCATAGACTAGGAATGGGATGGCACTGAAATTCATATGTGAGTCAAGGCAGGTGAGCAAATACTTTTGGCAATATAGCATATCTTCAAGTACGTGCAAATCTGAATTTTGCATGTAAAAAATAAAAGTTTACAGTTTACTGTGTAAAAAAAAACAGACCGAGATCTATTATAAAACATGTATTGTTACATGACAAAAGCATCATTGTTAAAAGAAGAATAGAAACCCTGCAACTGTAAACACTGTAAATGTCAAGCAATGCTGTTACATTGATGTGTGTGTGTCAAGGTTATTATCGTTAACGAAAACTCACGAAATGACAAAAACAAGAATTGTAAAAACATTTTCGTTAACTGAAATTAATAAAAACTAGAATTAAAAGAAAAAAAAACAAAAACAAAAAAAACACTAACTGAAACTGTATTGTGTGTTTACAAAACTAACTAAAACGTATAAAAATTATGGATAAAATTCCCTTCATTTTCGTCTTTGTCAGTGTCCGATTGATATGAAATCGATTTATTTTTCCTCAAGCAATTTTAGCTAGCGGCACCATATGATATTTAACGGTCCGTCACTTCTCGTCACTTGTGGTTTATAGTCGTCTTCTCGGCCCTACTCTACCTGGAAACATGGAGACTAAAGTTGGGAGAAAGCAGCAGAGTCCTGTCTGGGATTTATGTGAATTCGACAGCGAAGAAGAGAAAATACATGAAAAAAATGAAACTAAACTAAAACGAAGCATTTAGAAAATAACAAAAACTAAGAAAAACTAGCAAACCTGCTC
>NC_043962.1:17291498-17425135 GCF_902148855.1 Sphaeramia orbicularis
TTCAGTCGACCTTTTTTCCACACAGCTAGAATGACGATAAGGTATTTTGATAACACTGGTCAACAACAAATTAGTTTTTAAGTTTTTTGAGCTGATTTAGGATAATTTTGCTGTGCTGAATCCAAAAATCGCATTAATTTTGCTCAGTCAGGTCAACTTTCTGAACTATGCTACATATTGGCTTTTTAACATTTTTGCTTACATTTATGGGCATTTTCACATCATATGATACAAAATTCTTTCATATTTCTTGCAATAAACAAGTTCTGAAGATTTTACTTTTGCCAATTTATGGTTAAAGTTTTTTTTTAATATTACAGGTGAATGAAATGGCTTCGACTAGAAGATCATACAAAAATAAGCCTGACGTATTCTGCTACATCTGCGGTGAATACACCGTTGTACCGAACAGGAATCAAGTGATCAAATGATTTTTTTTTCTCTTAAAACCTATTTTGGGTAAGAACGATATAAAAAAATCAACTGATAAAGTCACAAAAATGTAATCAATTTTGTGAGAAGATCAAATTTTTCAAAATCAAATTAGCAAAAAAACACCTGACCTGATTGAGAAAAACAGATGTCATTTTTGGATTTAGCGCTGCAAAATGGTCCTAATTCAGTTGAAAAAACCTAGACAACTTGCAAAAAACATTTTTTTGTAACCCAGTGTAATAAATCCAAACTCAAAATCTTGTTGACTTTACTGATCATTTTCATGCGTAGCACACCCAAAAGACGACATGAAAGTCTTTGCTCATTAAAATGAAGGAACCATCATATAAGAAGTTTAGCAGGTACTAAATGATGCTTTTGATGCAAAATCTACTGCAATTATTGGATATTATATAAGTTATAAGTGGAAATTTTAAAGTAAAGGCTGCTCTAAACTCAGCTTATTATGTTTATTCCATTTTTTCGTAGGAATACTATGCCTATTTGCCTTTGCATGATGGATTTATCCGTTTTTTTATGTACTATGTAAAAGCGTACAGAATCTTTACAGAAAGTTTAATGATTCTACAACATAAAGATTCAGTCAACTTTTTTTTTTTTTTTTCCCCACACAGCTCGAATGACGATAAGGTATTTTGATCATAAATCCAAACTGAAAATCTTGTTGACTTTACTGATAATTTTCATGCGTAGCACACCCAAAAGACGACATGAAATTCTTGGTTCATTAAAAAAAATGAAGGAACCATCATATAAGAAGTTTAGCAGGTACTAAATGATGCTTTTGATGCAAAATCTACTGCAATTATTGGATATTATATAAGTTATAAGTGGAAATTTTAAAGTAAAGGCTGCTCTAAACTCAGCTTATTATGTTTATTCAGTTTTTTCGTAGGAATACTATGCCTATTTGCCTTTGCATGATGGATTTATCCGTTTTTTTATGTACTATGTAAAAGCGTACAGAATCTTTACAGAAAGTTTAACAATTCTCCAACATAAAGATTCAGTCGACTTTTTTCCACACAGCTAGAATGACGATAAGGTATTTTGATCATAAATCCAAACTGAAAATCTTGTTGACTTTACTGATAATTTTCATGCGTAGCACACCCAAAAGACGACATGAAATTCTTGGTTCATTAAAAAAAATGAAGGAACCATCATATAAGAAGTTTAGCAGGTACTAAATGATGCTTTTGATGCAAAATCTACCGCAATTATTGGATATTACATAACTTATAAGGGGAAATTTTAAAGTAAAGGCTGCTCTAAACTCAGCTTATTATGTTTATTCAGTTTTTTCGTAGGAATACTATGCCTATTTGCCTTTGCATGATGGATTTATCCATTTTTTTTTTATGTACTATGTAAAAGCGAACAGAATCTTTGCAGAAAGTTTAATGATTCTACAACATAAAGATTCAGTCGACTTTTTTTTTTTTTTTTTTTCCACACAGCTAGAATGACGATAAGGTATTTTGATCATAAATCCAAACTCAAAATCTTGTTGACTTTACTGATAATTTTCATGCGTAGCACACCCAAAAGACGACATGAAAGTCTTGGTTCATTAAAAAAAAAAATGAAGGAACCATCATATAAGAAGTTTAGCAGGTACTAAATGATGCTTTTGATGCAAAATCTACCGCAATTATTGGATATTACATAAGTTATAAGTGGAAATTTTAAAGTAAAGGCTGCTCTAAACTCAGCTTATTATGTTTATTCCATTTTTTCGAAGGAATACTATGCCTATTTGCCTTTGCATGATGGATTTATCCGTTTTTTTATGTACTATGTAAAAGCGTACAGAATCTTTGCAGAAAGTTTAATGATTCTACAACATAAAGATTCAGTCAACTTTTTTTTTTTTTTTTTTTCCACACAGCTAGAATGACGATAAGGTATTTTGATCATAAATCCAAACTCAAAATCTTGTTGACTTTACTGATAATTTTCATGCGTAGCACACCCAAAAGACGACATGAAAGTCTTGGCTCATTAAAATGAAGGAACCATCATATAAGAAGTTTAGCAGGGTACTAAATGATGCTTTTGATGCAAAATCTACTGCAATTATTGGATATTATATAAGTTATAAGGGGAATTTTTAAAGTAAAGGCTGCTCTAAACTCAACTCTGCGGTGGAAAAAAAACGTTAAATTCCTCTTCCAACCTGCCAACACAGTGAACACATACGAAAACATTTTCCTGTCCTGCCAAGTGTTTTGCTTTAATGATACATTTAAAGATCCCAGATGGACATGTACTGAATTGGACTCCGTCTCAGTTACAGGAGCATCTGGAGCTACACAACCCTGAAAGCTGCAGTTGGTCTGGCCACTCTATACCATCTGCAAAAATATAGGCTTCCATCATACTTGCGTCATTTGCTTTTCAGTTTTCACTGTGATTTGTATTCATGGCAGGCAGAACATGTGTTGAAATAATACATGCTTCTGCGCTTTTTTTACCGCTTGACTGCCTGTGACATGTTGGTGAAATAGTGCAATCATCTACTCATCAAGCCTTTTTTTTTTGTCTGTCTTTTCTTTTTTGGTCTTTACCTCACTTGAGCTTTTGTTTTTTGTGTTATTAATATGGTTTCAGTTAAAGGAGACAAGTTTTCTCAGCCTTCCTTACCAAAATAGCTGCCCTTGTATGACTTCTAAAAAAGGAGGATATACTGTTTCTTAAAAGGGTTATTTGGAAGATGTCTCAACAGACATGACACAATAAGAATTCCCCCTTCCTCCTCGCTCTCCAAATGTTTTTTGGCAAAGAGAGATGGACGTTGCGAGCATGAAACGAGAAGTCCGAGTCCAAAACTGAAAGAGAAATTACAAGAGTAACTGCGAGCTGATTGTGTGGTTAAGTTTTTCTTGAGCTCACACATCCTGTAGTTCGTAACCTCGCATACGGAGGCACGGTTTGACAGCTGTGATGCTCCAACGAGTGGGTGACGTTAAACTCAACCTTTTAATGTCAAAAACCAGGCCTTGTTGTGGATGTTTGATAGATGTGATATTTTCAGCGTGTCATTAAATTTGACATGTTTTGACGTTCTCTGAAAAAAAAAAAAAAAAGAACCCCATCAACGAATGAATATCTATGTCCTGTTCTTTCACAAACATCGCAATGGCTTCCCAATTTCCTGCCGCATTTGCGTTTTACATAAAAGTTACAAAGAACTGTTTTGTGTTTTGAAATGAAGAGTGAATTTTTTTTTGCTTTATGGGTTACTAGCATAATAAGGCAAGCATGTGTTGGTCAGGAAACACATTTGAAGCATGATAATGTACAGTTAGTGTTTGGATGATAAGACGTTACGAAGCATCTCCAGGGCGGAAACTCAGTGTTCCAGACCTGACTGTACTTCTACAGGGTGGGGAAGCAAAATTTACATTTTGAGGCAGGGATTGAAAGACAGTGTATGACCAATTGGTTTATTGAAAGTCATGAGAATTTATTTGCCACAAGAAAATTTACATAATAGAAAATGTTTTTTACCTCCGCCAAGGAGCTTATGTTTTTGCCAGGGTTTGTTTGTCTGTCTGTTTTTTTGTCTGTCCGTTAGTGTGCAACATAACTCAAAAAGTTATGGACAGATTTTGATGAAATTTTCAAGGTTTGTTGGAAATGGGATAAGGAAGAAATGATTAACTTTTGGGGGTGATCCGGAAGAAATCCTGGATTCTGGATCACTTTGAAATTTTCGTTAACATTGTGGTAAATGGGGCCAAAATTTTTGTTTCCCAATATCTCGCTTAATTATTGACCAAAACTCATGAAATTTAACTCAGGAATTGACAATGGGGTCCTCTATCACATTTCAAAGGCTGATCCGGATCTGATCCAGAAGGCGGATTTTATCTCAATTTATATAAAAAATTGGGGTGCCCTTACTTTTTGGCCTACTGTGCCTTTAATTTGGATAAAAATTTCAGGAAATGTTGATACTGGCACAAGGAACAAATGATTAAATTTTGGTGGTGATCAGGGGTGGGGGGGCCCACGGGGGGGCCCACTGATCAGCCTTGGTGGAGGTCTGCGCTCTCCGAGTGCTTCTAGTATTCTATGTGTCCTCCTTCTTTCTCACTAACTGCCTTCACACGCTTCCTGAAACTTGCGCAAGTGTTCCTCAAATATTTGGGTGACAACTTCTCCCATTCTTCTTTAATAGTATCTTCCAGACTTTCTGGTAATAGTTTTGCTCATAGTCATTCTCTTCTTTCCATTATAAACAGTCTTTATGGACACTCCAACTATTTTTGAAATCTCCTTTGGTGTGACGAGTGCATTCAGCAAATCACACACTCTTTGACGTTTGCTTTCCTGATTACTCATATGGGCAAAAGTTTCTGAAAAGGTATGGATAATAGTGTTAGGTATGATTATGACATCAATATATGTTTGGTTTCAAAACAATTGACGTAGTGCCTGCTGAGAAAAAACAACTAAATGTTCATTGTAAATTTTGCTTCCCCACCCCGTAACCCTAAAACCTATCATTTAATTAGTCGACTGACTTATCTGTAGTGTTAGGAGTAACATGTTACAAAAATGCATAACAGTAACAGATTAAAAACCAAAAACCTTAAGGAATAAAAAATGCAGCTGAAAAGTTCTGTTTCCTGTTGGTGGTCAGCCAGTGGGTGAAAATGGAAGATACGTTCACGACATGAACATATGTTCATTGCTAACCCTGCTTTATAGAAGCTAGTTAGCCTGATCCCTGATCAGCAATGACGAGGTAAGCTAATGTTTCTATGACTAGTTAGAATTCTTCATTGATTGCAGATTTATCTACAAGTGTCCTCAGGCCTGCGCCCCCTTTTTGAACATGTAAAATCTTGAAAAAAAATGCAAGTGTTCCTGCTGGAATTTGAACATCATAGACCATAGTGTTACTTACTGAGCTTTCTGTCCATATGTATTTCAGGGCACAAATATAAGTGTCCCAAGGCTCTCCTATCTCTTGTATTGGGGGGGGGGGCATCCTTTTAAATAACAGTAACAAGTAATCTGTAATGTATTACAGTTTGGAAGTAACTTTCACAACACTGGTTATGTACTGATCAACTGTGGGACTTCAGATATCACCCCTGAACAGTGTGAGAGCGTAAACTGCTGCTTTGACGGCCGACAGTGCTACTACGGCAAAGCAGTGACTGTGACCAATGAAAAATAAAGTGGTAATAATGTTGATTATTTCGTAGCAGTGTCACCTTTCAATGAGTGAGATATACTAGGTACCAAGTGAACGTTTAGTCCTGGAAGTAGTCCTGGAGCAACAACATGGGTAACAAGTGTTCAGAGAACGCAAACCTCCGCCAAGCACTCCGAACGGTGTGCATGTGTGGATCGACTATTTATTTTAAATTCAACAGTTTCAAGGTTGTTCCATACAGCAGAAAAAGATGAAGCTTGGTACCAGTCATGTGTATGTCCAGTTATATTAAATTCCAATCAGTATTTGTTGAGTTATAATGAAAAATGTGTGGTAAATGGGATTTTCAATGTTAAATGTAAATGTCCACAGAATCCACATTCCACAGTGGATGTGGACAATTTTGTGCCAGACACAAGATATTGTTCTGAGCTACAGGTGTGTCAAATTGGAGGCTAATCGGAGTCGTTTTGAATTTTTTCTGAATTTTCGAAAATTGCTCAATGATGAGAGATAGGAAAATTGTAGATTTTGTGACCTTGCTGTGACCTTGAACTTTGGCCTACTTGGCCCAAAATTTAATGGGTTCATCCCAGGGCCTAGGCCTATCTGTGAGTACAATTTGATAAAGATGGTTGTAATAGTTTTCCCGTAAAGTTGCTAACAAACAAACAAACAAACAAACAAACAAACAAACAAACAAACAAGCAAACACACAAAGCAAAGTGATCCCAATACCTCCTGGTGGAGGTAAATAAAAGGATCTGAACAACTTAAGGCCAAATTATAATGGCCAAATGACTGGGTCAGACCATCTCCACAACTACAGGTTTTGTTGGGTGTTCCTGATTTGCAGTGGTTAATGTCCAACAAAAAGGACAACAAATCAACCATCTCTGTCATCATTTTGGGCCCCCCCTTTAGTTGCCAAATAGTGCTGACCCCACACCTTGACTCCGTAAGATCAGCTAAATCTGACACAACGACATTAGCAGCAGATCCTTGAAGTCCTTTAAGTTGTGATGTGGGCTTTGTACGGACCAGGATCCATGGATGTTTGTCCAGTACATTCACAAATCCTCAGTTGGATTGAGATCTGGGCATCTTTCCTTAGACTGCTTTTGGTAGGTACTAACCACTGCAGACTGGGAACACCTAACCAGACTTGGAGTTTTGGAGCTACTCTGGGCCAGTCATTGAGGCATCACAATGTGGCCCTTGTCAAAGGCATGCCAATCCATATATTTTCCAACTTTGCGGCTGCCAACACATCAACTTCAAGCACTTATTATTCACTTGGTACCCAGTGTATTAGGCCACGGGCCAGGATGGTCCCTCGTGCACCCCCCCCCCCCCCCCCAATCCTAGAAATTTGGTATCATTGGATTCATTGGGATATGTAGATTACATATATAACTGGTAACAGTAAAAAAAAACTGGGACTCACTGTGACATATCAACAGTTTTATTGACCTACCGTAAAATATACAAAATGGCTGAACGGAAAATCTGTAATTTTACCATTTGATACAAAAACTCATTAAATCCTCTTTTTTTTTTTTTTAGATAATTGAACATATAAAGCACAAAATAAAAATTAATTGTATGCCAAATCATTTACTTTTTAAATAATGCATCTATCCTTATTGTGTCTAGAGATATACTAGAGTAAAAAATGGCATGGTATAAACAATAAACACCCGTATCACAATACATGATCATGACCTCAATAAATGTTTGTTCTTCACAATTCTCCAACATTTGGCTAAAATATATATACAACAAGAAAGCTCAGTGTCTTAGCTTCCATCTCCTGCAAAAAGTAATCCAGTTGGACAAATATTGGCAAAGAAATCATATGTTTCAATGAGTTATGGATAAAATGGAGAAATGAATACTGAAGATTGCATAATTATCTGTTATAGAACTTGACATGAAACTAAAATGTCACATGCTTTGGGTGTTAACAGCCCAGAACTTTTGATATGAACATTTCTTCTGCCAGAATTTTCACCCATATGAAATGTTTAATATGTCTCAATATGTCCAATGAGTAATTTAAAACAGTTTAGTGTTGCTCTTCACCTATGTTATCCATTGATATCTTTTATTTGCAGTGATATTTTGTGACTGACCAAGACAAGAAATGTTTGTGTCTAAGGACTGAATATTTGTTTCTCAAAAATATTTCAGTACTTGATGCTCCAAGTCAGATGTTATCACCCCTGACATTGAGTTTCATTTTCAGCAGAGGGATAGTGTCAGATTTTATTAAAGGTATTTATATAAATTTGAGCTGGGCATTACAAGTCCCAGTTTTTTTTTTTTTGTTTTTTTTTTACTGTTACCAGTTATATTTGTAATCTAGAAATCCCAAGGAATCCAATGATACCAAATTTATAGGATTGTGTTTGTGGGGGGGGGTGCACGAGAGACCATCCTGGCCCGTGGCCTATATCCCCTATTCGCTTGAAGGTGCCATTACAACAAAATAATCAACATTACTACCACTTCACCTTTCAGCGGTCATACTGTTATAGCTGATCAGTGCATAGCTGTAGCCATCCTGTTAGCCTATATGCTTTTAAAATTTTAAGTGAACTCTATTGTAGCTAAGTATTTGCCCACAACATGTGAGTTTTCCATATAACCCTTTTAAATGTAAAAGTTTGAGACCACATCTTACATGGAAAATGTTCTTAAATATTTAACAGACATCTCTCTTCCCACACACTAGCCATATTCTCTTTATTGTGGGTAAATTAAGATTTAATAAACTACTTCCCCCAGCTGCTGGTAGATGAATGTAGACTAATTAATATTAACTGCTCTACAAATGCACATGTTTTGTCTATGCATTGCATCTTTTACGCATATTGACAACCTATGATGATGATTTCAGAGAACTCAAAATGGATGTTTTTTTTTATTTGGAGGAAGCTGTTTTCAGTCATACTCTGAGACGTAGTGATGCTTTTCGATTGAGTGTAATGAACCACAGTATTGTGTTGAATAAATGGCATTCTCGCTCCATTGTTGATACAAAATGAGGTTCTTCAGCCAAGGCGTACAGGGATTTCATGTACCAGACGCCAGATATAGCACAGCAAACTGCAATTTAATGCTCAAATTAAGCAAAATCTCTTTGTGTTATTGTGTTGAGGTGAATGAAAATAGCTGGCTGTGGTGGACTTCAAAATTGTTTCAAATCTGCTTGAGCCTGCAGCTGTTTTTTGCCAAGGACATTTAAAGCATCTCTAGGATACCAGTAACCCTGAATTGTTGGAAAATAGCGGGCTGTGTAATAGAACAGTTTAAGTTTTTTCATGTAATGCAGGGTTACAGCACTCAATATATCTGCCATCCATCTGTTCATTGTTGTGTTTTCGGAATATAGTTGGACAACCTTTAACATTCACAATTCTTTCCATCAAACTCGCTTCAATTTGTCACTTACATGTTGAAATGGTGCCTTTTGTCGTCTTTCTGTTGATGCCTTTTGTCATCATTTCATTTCCAGAACAGTACTAGAAAACCATTCAATTATTTTCCCTGTTACACAACTCCTTTGCTGTCATTGGGTACACTTAAATCCAACACTAACATCATAACTAAGTATTGTTTTAGAGCAGTATTTTTCAACGTTGGGGTCGGGACCCCACGTGGGGTCGCCTGGAATTCAATGGGGTCACCTGAATTTCTAGTAATTGTATAAAATAATAAAAAAAAACTACAAATAAAAAATACATGGTGAGTTTGACAGAGACAATCCCAATCCATAAAAAACATGACAACCTGTGAAGCTGAACTGAAGCATTGTGGTACTGTTTATCTGTCAATGTTCATTGTGGTCGGTTTCAGATGCCTGCAGCTCTCCGTTCACAACAGTACTATGATGATGACTGAAGTAAAGTACAGTCTACTCTCGTTAAACCGCCGCCGTTATACCGCCATTTCCGCCTATCGCCATCCGCCAGCCCCAGTTCCATGCACAAACAACACTTATACCATTGATTTCCCGACCGTTATACCGCCAGCGTGATTGCCATCGAGTACACATAAATTTAACAATGCACTGAAACAAACGCGCCAGACGCTGATCGCGACAAGCTACGAGTAGGTCTACGGAACGGCCACCGTTCATTTATCGCAGAACACTCAGTAGGTCAGGATGTCGGGAAGAGGACGTGGGATTAAGCCAAAGCCTCAAGATGATGGGGTGTCATTTCCCGACACGGTATAATAATGCTTAAAATGTTTCCCCACTTTAAATGATCCCTTACAACATAACAGAAGCAAGATTTATTTAGAAACGCAATTTAGAACGGGTTAACGGAGGCAGCATAGACACCATATAGTAAAGACATGCACATTATGGACGCACCGTTGTAACGCCATTTTCGCTATACCGGCCAATTGGCCGTGAACGGAAGTTGGCGGTTATAACGAGAGTAGACTGTAGAAAGACAGGACATGTAGAGACAACCCACATCAGATACTGATTGGGAGTCACTGCATATACCTTTTATTTAAAGGAGTGGTAGTAGGATATATCCAAAACTGGTACTGTAATCACATTCAAATACTGTACAGTAGAGCAGTGTTTTCAACCTTGGGATCACATGGGGTCACCTGGAATTCCAATGGGGTCACCTGAAATGGTCGAGTAATTGTTCAAAAAAAAACAAACACACAACAACTTACTAATAAAAAATATTGGTGAGCTGATAGAGACAATCCCAATTCATAAAAGACATGACAAAATCTGAAGCTGAAACTGAAACACTGTGGTTCTGTTTATCTGTCAATGTTCATTGTGGTCAGTTCAGATGCTGCAGCTCTTCATAATTCTAGTTTGAGTTCTTGTTTGTTCAGTATTAATTGTCAGTAGGGATGCACCGATACCATTTTTTCCAGACCGATTACGAGTACTTACATTTGAGTACTTGCTGATACCGAGTACGATACGAGTACTTAATAACTCCCATTCCAGTTCTTAGTTCCTTTTGTAAATGTGCTTTATTGGCGTGTCATTAGTCTGACTGGAACAAAGTGCTGCTACTGACATTTATTGTATTGGAATGAGTGTTTCTCATTAATCCACCAGGGGGGCGCCGCTCTGAATTAACCATACTGAGACAAATACCACGACCGAAGAGTAAAGTTTTTGAGAAGAAAGTCAGTAGAAAAACATTGGAGACGACAGAGGGTACACGAATGTGATGCTAATATTGCAGCGTTTTTACTGTAGGTTTAAAAACGAAGCTTCAGCAGGAAGAGAAAAGAGAAATGAGTGATTAGATTCGTTTTCACTTCCGTTGGTGGCGGTCCGCACCGCTCCGTACTCCCAGTGGTATTCTCCGTCTGGGTACTCATCCACCAGCACCTGGAAAACAGATGGCATGTAACACAGAGGATGGGACAGAACGCTGCCATCTGTATCTGTAACGTTACTTGCAGTTAGCGTTACTTTTATCACGTCATTTATTTCTGAAAAATCTCCACACTCTCACACTCCACACACATTTTCACCACTGCGTACCTGCTGCACTGAACTGGGAATGTCACACGGCCGTAAGTGGTATCGGTGCATTTGTATCGGATATCTTTTACGAGTACGAATATGAGTACACACACTGAGTATCGGAGCCGATGCCCGATACTTGTATCGGTATTGGTGCATCCCTAACTGTCAGCCTTGTAAATCCAAGCTGGACTGACTGTACATATCCTGACCAAGGAAAATAAAAGTCTCCCTTTGTGCAGTAATCTACACCTGGCTTTTCTGCCTCCGTCCATAATAATATACATTATATAGACTAAATGTCATCTAAAATTAACAGTTATTTGCAACATAGTATAGCAAACTATTACATGATGAAAATTTATTTTCATTCATTCATTCATTTTCTGAACCCGCTTAATCCTCACTAGGGTCACGGGGGTCGCTTGGAGCCTATCCCAGCTACATAGGGGCGAAGGCGGGGTACACCCTGGACAAGTCGCCAGTTCGTCGCAGGGCTGAACATATAGAGACAAACAATCACTCTCACATTCACACCTATGGGCAATTTAGATTAACCAATTAACCTATTAGTGCATGTCCTTTGGATGGTGGGAGGAAGCTGGAGTACCCGGAGAGAACCCACGCAGACACGGGAGAACATGCAAACTCCACACAGAAAGGTCCCACCCCCGTCAACTGGTGTTGGAATCGAACCCAGGACCCTTCTTGCTGTGAGGCACGAGTGCTAACCACTGCACCACCGTGTCGCCCTGAAAAAAATTTATTAATTTTAGAAAAAAAAAAAAGGCTCTGTTTCGAATGTCTGGGGTCACCAGAAATTTGTGATGTTAAAATGGGGTCAGGAGCCAAAAAAGGTTGGGAACCACTGTTTTAGGGAGATATGCTAGTACCTAAAACCTGCAGTAAATTACTTGGTACTAGGACTGCTGAAAAGTCAAAAATCACGTAACTCCAATCATTTATACAGAGTTATCACACAGAATTACTGATAGATATTCCCAAAATTAATTGATTACCATCTAGAGTTGCGTTCATTTTCATCAAGATCTCGTACTGTGATGGGGAAGGTTTTCTCCAGCTTATTCCAAAAGTTCTCAATGGGACTAAAGTCTGGCCTCAGGTGGACAATCCATGTATGAAAATAATGTCTCATGCTTCCTGAACCACAGTTTGAGCCAAATGAATCCTGACATGTCATCTTGGAATATGCCTGTGTCATCAGCAAAGAAAAAAAATCCACTCATGTGAAAACCTGTCCAATCAGTACATTCATATGGTCAGGTGAACCTCATTTTATAGACACTGAGAAACTGAGTGACCTCAGATCATAACACTATGCACACAGGCTTGTACCGTAGGTGCTAGGCATGATGGGTAATCACTTCATTCATCTCTCTTTGTACTCTGATGCACCCATCACTCTGGGACCGGGTCACTGTGGATTCATCAGACCACATGACCTTTTTCATTGAAACACAGTCCAGTCTTTATGCTGTCTACAAACAGATGGTGGTTTAAGAAATGAGAATCTATTCACTGCGTCAGTTAGTAGTTAACCCTTAGGGTCTGAGCCCATTTTGGCCGTTTTTGAGTACTTTTGATTTTACCTTTTTTTTTTCAACTTCATCTATCTTATCTGCCTAATTATTTTTTCACTTTAACCTACTATATCAACACAAAAGGCCAAAAAACACAGAAAAAATTGATATAATTTATTACATAAATATCACAAATATGCTTAACGAACCTTTTCAAAGACTTTAAAAGGAATATTGGTTACAAATATAGGTATATAAAATCCAAATTGTAATAAATTAAACTATACTCAAACATTTGACATAAAGGCATATTTTTACATAGTACGGTTATGGTTTTCTCACTCCCACTCCCCCACCCCCGGTCCTCCTGGTTTCCACATCCGGCTCAGGTGGGGGTCATCCTCACCCTTACCTGCAATGCTAAAGCAATCTGTGGATTAGAATCTGCAGATTCAGCCAGTTTTTTCGGTTTTAAAAAAGGACAAAAAAATGACAAAGTTATGGTCAGAAATATAACACTTTGTATCGCTATAATAATGCTATATCACTTGTTTGCTCCGGTTTTCAAAACATCATATCTCTGGTTGTATTTTGCTCGATGAACATCAAATAAGAAGTGGGAGAGTGTTTCAAGTCCACACTTTTGATTGTACTTATCCCCAGTGGTCTACGTGACTGACTTCCTATGACTACGACGTGTTGAAAATGTCATGTAACTCAGTCACAGAGCCATGGACCGTGGCCCTTTAAGTGTTAAAGAAGTTGTTGCAGCTGGAACATATCAGTCACCAAAGTAATAATTAGGGATGCACCAATCTGACTTTTTTAGTTCTGATGCCAATTACTGATGATGGGGCCTTGTGTACTGGTCGATACCCAACACGATCCGATATCGTTGACTTAGAGTCTCTGTTGAACATCTACCAACGTTAGCTGTGTTCTACCTCTAGCAGCGGTGGCTCCTTCTGATCTGTTGAGCTGCTGGACTTCCTCGTCCTCCTTTGCATGGTGCTTCTGCAGGTGCTTCCTTAAATTTGTGTGTTGTATTGGCAGTGCCTTTACTACCTCTGGCAACATTTATACTTTACAAGCATTACAAACTGCTGTTGAGCTAGTTGGTGTGGTAAGACTGAAATACCTCAAATCACAGACCACATCTGTGTTTGCAGCAGCTCCACTCAACTCTTGCAGAGGCGATTTCTCACAGACTGTAAGGGAAGCTCGGCTTCCCCTAAAATACGAAAATTAAATGATTAAATATGTACGGTTGTGTTGACATTTCATTGACTACAAATGTGTTAGAACATGTTCATCTCACAGACAAGTTCGTTCAGAATCAGCTTCATCACAAACCAACAGACTCCATGTTGTTCACTTCTCATACATTCCCGTGTCGCTGTTTTCTCATTCGATCTCTGCTCAGTGCATTTGTCCGTAGACGCTCAGCGTCCATGCACTTCAATGGGACTGAGTGGAACAGTTTTTTTCATTGCCTCAAAACTGAACGGTAATTGGATAAATGCCACGATGTTGTCCCGCCCCTGGATGCTCGGCGTCTCTAGGGGTGAATGGAGCTGTGGGCGGAGCTCAGCTGGGCTGGACGCCGGGCTTCTACGTGCTGATTGGAGGATCAGTCGAAAGGCTGAATCCTGTTTGATTGACAGCTATTTGAGAGATCTACTCCTTCACTGACACAGTTCAGTTTAATACCGTCGCACATGTCTGCTGTGAAATCGAGGAGAGAACCACTACGAACTTATTTGTTCATTCTTGCACTGTAAATAAAACACACTCATTGTACTTACTTGTATCAATTTAACATAATTTTCAATGTTTTCTTGTTTAGTTGGTACGATAAGGTCACTGACCATTTTCTTAAAGAGGAAAGGAGGGCCGAATTTATGTTTAAATAACATGACTCTTTTTTTTTTTTTTTTTTTGATGTAAGCCGACAATGAGCTTCCCCTGTCTGAAAAACAAGCAGTCGCCACTGTCACACAGGCTACATGTATTCATTCGGTACACCTCCACATTGTAGCAAAGGCCCCGAAACAAAACAGTCGGTACAAACGAGTGCACCCGTTACACCCCTAATTACTATACATTTGCTTGGTTAAATCTAGGTGGTGACTTTTTATTTTTGCAGTGTATTTTTTAAGCAGTTTTGATGATTTGACATCTGACAGATTATGAAAACCGTTGAATTAATCGCTGTATGAACTTAAACTCTGTTATTATCATAACAACTACTACAACAACTAAGAAGAGTGCCCACGGTATTATAATGATATTACTTTGCCGTTCGTTATGTAATAGTTTCTCCGTCCCTAAAAAGCTGCTGTATAGACTCCACAGACCCTGTTTCAGGTGGTATGTTCAAATATTCATGTGACATACGCAGCTAAAGTACAACTGTGATTTAGGTGAGGTGTTCTGGAATAAGGACCCCCAAGACAATCCTGAACGTGGGTTTGTGAAGTGCTATGAATATAATTTTAGGCCTTTTTCACCACACAAAACACAGTGGGTTAAACTAAAAAGGCTGCAGCTCATTTGACAGAGGGACAAAATTAAACTCTGACTTTTGATGTAATGAATTACACCTGTGCTTCTACTCCTTATTCATCTTTGACAGGTTGAATAATGTTTTCGGCAACATCAGTAAAGCAGTAAAACATTTTCAGCTGTTGTTCGGACATGCTATTTTGTTATTGTTATTTGCTGCCTCCCTTCTTTTATGTATAGTAACCTGGGTAAGTTAAGTTTTGAACATAATGTTTGAATAAGAAAAGAAAAACGTTTACATATTTTATAAGGCTTGAATTACACATGCAGTAAGACCGCTGGTGTTACTGGCAGGTGTGCGGTCCTCACAGGAGGTTCTTGTTAACACCTGGCTCCAGGACTGCTGGGCTTGTGTTGAAATGATGTGTCCTCTTGACCCATGAACCTTTTTCCCCTCCTTCTCTTTTTGCCTTCTCTTCATACACCACTGGAGGGCGGTAACAGGGGGACCCCTCTACCCCTGCCCCTAAGCTTGTTTGACCAGCGGCATTCACATAATTTAAGAGTTCCATTTAACATGCAAATCAGATGGGATCCTGGGTGTGCAAGCTAAATAGACTAAGCCTAAACTCAGAAAGTAGACTTGAGGTCCACAACTGGGGCTGAAAATGGAAAAGTAGTGCAGTGAATGAATATACTCGATGTTTATATAAGGCACAGGTGTCAAACATGCGGCTCGGGGGGCCAAATCCGGCCCACAAAAGGGTTAAATCTTGCCCCTTGGATGAATTTGTGAAAGTGCAAAAATTACACTGAAGTTAAAATCATGTTAGGTCTATTCAATCTAAAAATGATCAGACCAGTAAAATACTATCATAATAAGCTATAAATAATCCCAAACTGTAAAATATTTCTCTTTGTTTTAATGTAAAAAAAAAAAAAAAGAGAAATTACAGACTAGCCTTTTACTAAAAAAAAAAAAAAAAGTGAATACCTGCAATTTCTTAGAGAAGTATGTAGAATTTTAATAACATTCTGCCTGATATTTAATGTTTTGTGTATTTTTAGATCCACTGTGATCTGTAAATTGGGATTGACATGTATAAATGATAAACTAAGGTGTAAAATTGTTAACATTGCACTTATTTTCCTAAAGAATGTTCAGGTTGTTCATATTTGTTCCTGTTAAGTTTCAGTACAATTCCTAGATGTAAACATTTTCATTACGGAATTTAACTTTTTTCACTCAAAAGTTATTATTCTATTATTTATATTATTTTACTGGTCTGGCCGCCTTTTTATCATATTAGGCTGAATGTGGCCCCTGAACTAAAATGAATTTGACACCCCTGGTATAAGGACATTTAATGATATGTACAGTGTTTGTGCAAAAATATTAGAACACTTGTCAAATCTTAAGAAAGTAGTGGTTTATTAGTTCCCAGAGCCTGAATTTCACTTTTTTTTTTTTTTTTTTTGCCACACTGTAAAAAAAAAAATCTGTAATTTAACAGAATTTTCACTGTTATTTTACAGCTTTTTCCTGTATTTTTGAGATACAGGAAAATATCAATGAAATAACAAAAATAGACCTGTGATGTTACATGTCAAATGTAAAATAACATGAAAAAACTGTAACTGAATAACCATAAATTTAAATTTTTTAAAATAATTTTTTTTCACAGAAAAATACAGTTAAAATACATGTGCAAACGTATCATAATTTCACAAATATTTCTTTTCTATTTATGAGATTAAACTGTTAATTTAAAGTTTAATAATGTAAAAAAAAAAAATAAAATAAAACAAGATAAAATTACTGACAATTAACTGTTAAAGAAGTATTTATTCTGTAAGTTTAACAAGACTTGTTTGTTAATTGACAAATATCTTGTGTAATTACAGGAGGTTTCACAACAAAAATGTTGAATAATGTATTTTTGTGAATGTATAACATGTATAAGCACTGATAAACTGTCCAAATACAGTTTTTATCAGTGGATTGTACAACTTAGTCTCATTGAAAATTATTTATATATCTATTATATGTACTTTGATTGTTTTAATACATGAAATATTCTTTATTAAACATTAAAAAGTCAAAAAAATATGCAAAATCTCATGTAAAGTTAGGGCAAAAAACTGTATTTTAATGATGGAAAATTACCATATTTTTATGAGTTGGTTATTTTACGTTATTTAACAGTATTCTTTCGGCACCCCTGCTGCCGGAATAATACCCGTTTTACGAGTTTTTTTTTTTTTTTTTTTTTTTTTTTTACAGTGCATTGCAAAGGTACTGTGAATATTTCACCTATAAATTTATCAGTCCGGTCCTTTTTTTTTTTTTTTTTTTTTTTAACATTTTACTGTAATATTTAGTGTTCCCCCCCCCCTCCTGGCAACAATCTAAGGAAACTCTAAGGAAACTCTCTGGAATGAACTTCTGAGAGCGCAGAATGACATTGGGGTGAAACTCTCAGAAATACATCCCACTCAGTGCCAGGAAAGATGCACTCCTGTGATTGTTGCCAAGAGGGGGCACACTAAATATTAGAATACGTTTTAAAAAAAAAAAAAAAAAAAGGACTGGACTGATAAATTTGTAGGTGAAATATTCTCAGTACCTTTGCCTTACATTTTGCAATGGTAAAAAAGTGAAATTCTGGCTCTGGGAAAAAAAAATAAACCACCAGTTTCTTCAGATTTGACAAGTGTTGTAATATTTTTGCACACCACTGTCTGTGAAAACAGTAAGATCCATATTGTCCTTTTTTTGGTTTGACTGTGTGAATGGTCTGGACTAAATGTCTCACACACATATTTCCAGCATCTGTGTCGTAGCATGTGCTTCTTTTAGACTGTGTGGTTAGAAGACATGTCCCTTGTTTCTAACTGACCACAGTGAGTCTGAGCAGTGGACGGACTGCTGAGGCTGATGAGTGCAGCTCATGTGGGATTAGATTGGCCCGCTACTGTTTTCTTTTATTATTGCAATATTTTGTAGCTCACATTTTACTACAATAGGTCCATTTTTGGAGGGGATTTTTGGGGGCAGCCATGGTCTAGATGGCTGGTGAGTAGGGATGGGAATCGAGAACCGGTTCTTTTTGCGATCCCAGTAGCTCGATTCCTTGGAATCGTTTGCCTGCCTGCTTAATGATTCTGCTTATTGATTCCACCTTTGTTGCACACGCACGATGACATCACACGTACACTGCATTGTTTGGTCGGAATGTAGCCAACACTGGTGTTGAGGCAGAAAACGGTCCTAAACAGATGACACCAGGTCCACTGGAACACTGTCAAAGCTTCCATGTCTTCAAAAGGGTGGAATCCCTCCAATATCCTCAAACATTTGTCCACAGCATGTGAATCATTTACAGGAATGTCACGTATTTGATATGCTACTTAGCGACACTTGTGAATGTAGCGGCAGAGTGAACGCCTGCCCAGTTCTGGTTCTGGTGTGGGCAACAAACGTCATAACTCCTCAAATACAAGTTTCCGAAGGTAAGAAGGGAAAGGAAATGAGGTGCACAACAACGGGAGACAAGCCAAGCCGAGTCGAACTGGTTCCACGTAGTAGAAATGGCGGCAATAGGGAATTAGTAAAGAGTCTTTAGTTTCACTTTCACTGTACACGCCCCCCCCCCCCCGAACCAGGCCTCGGTGTCATCTGTTCTTATTATTTGGTACCTACTGTATATGTTATTATTTCTGAACAGAGATGGAAATATAAAAGACAGTTTAATGCAAACAACACCCGTTTGTACTCTTTTATTTCCCTCACCCAATGAGAATCGATAGCAAGATCGATTGATGGAATCGGAATCGTTAAATTCTTATCGATTCCCATCCTTACTGGTGAGTCGGCTGGATAGTCTGCTTGTGACTGATGGGTCACCGGTTCAATTCCGTGGACTGTGCAGAGAGTTGTTGGCTGATTGCCCTTGAGCAAGGCACTTAACCCCCCCCCCCTCCATTGCTCCCCGGAGCGCCTGGTGTGGTGAACCCACTGCTCCTAGTATGCAGTGTGTGATGCATGTATGCATGATCTAGTGATGGGTTAAAGGAAGAAACCAAATTTCAGTGTGGTGTATGTTAATGTATGTGAACCTACTGACAAAATAAAGATTCTTCTTCTTCTTTGTCCCAAGAAACATTTCAAAAAAAAATTTAATATAGCATATTAAGTCTGATATAAGATTTAAAGGGGTCATATTTTGCTAAATCCACTTTTATTAGTCTTTGATACATTTATTTGTGTATTTAGACCCTAATAGTTCTAAACATTTGAATCTGAATCCTACATCTGCTCCAAATCTATCTTTATATTCATTTTGGCAAAAATCGAGTGGATTTCTATAGCCTGTTTTAATTCCTGTTTAATTTGTTACGTCTATAACTAGTTAACATTTGCACATATAAGGTTTAGACTCGCAAAGTCTAAAAAACATAATGATAACAACAAAAATAGCTCATAAGAGTTTAATTTCAGAGCTGATATCTATCCATTTTCCAGGTTTTCTTGATAATAACCAACATTCACTTCAGTTCTGACATCATTATCTATGGCATTATACTGACAAAAAACAGTGCGTTTAGGCATTCCAGTGTTTCTTTTCTGTCTGTTTTAGTCACATGATAAACGCAGGAGTTAGTACTTGATTGCATAATCATTGTTTTTGATGGCTTTTGATGGTCTAATAATTTTTTCCATGACTGTATGTTGCTTGAGCCACAATGATTCATCACAGAAGTGGAAATAACCTTCACCAAGGACACTGACACAGTCCTGGACCATGGTGGACCCTGGTTTCTGGACTTGTTACTGGGAACAGTTTGGATGGTCCTTTTCACACGGTGTCCATTTCTTTCAAAACAGACATGGATACAAACTAATCTGACCATATTCCACATTTCCACTCAGTGATGGTCCATAAGGATGCCTCAGAAGTTCCCAGAGATGTCAGAGATGCTTCTGGGCACAGCTAACATATGGCTTCCTTTTGGCTCAGTACAGTACAGTTTGAAGTGGCCTTTGTGAATGGAAGTACATGCTGTAGTGATTGACAAAGGTTTCCCACAGTAATCCAATGTGGTTCTATCAGCTATAGGCGAAGGACGGTTTTTGATCCGCTCCATCCAAGGGATTGGTCCCTCGCTATTTTCACAATGAAATGCATCCGGATTCCCAGAAACTTTCAGTTCTGTTCTGCAATATAGATGGTGAAATCCACTAGCAGTCAAAAACTTGGACTCACCTTCTCATTTAAATGACATGAGATGGACCACAGATGTCCAACCAGTGCTCAGCATCACTGGGAACTCCTTCAAGACTTTTGGAAAACATTTCAGGTGACTACCTCATAAAGCTCATCGAGAGAACGCCAAGAATGTGCAAAGCAGTAATAAAAGCAAAATGTGGCTATTTTGAAGAATCTAAAATATAAAATATGCTTTGAGTTATATCACACTTTTTTAACTACATAATTCCATATGTGTTCATTCATAGTTTTGATGCCTTCAGTGAGAATCTACATTGTAAAGAGTCATGAAAATAAAGAAAAACCAAGTGAGTCCAAACTTTTGATTGGTAGTGTAGTTTTTTTTGGGTTTTTTTTCCACTGAACCATAGTTTTTATACTTGACACATAGTTTTTATATGCATATTTACAGTCGTGGAAAAAAAATTATTAGACTATCAAAAGTCATCAAAACCAATGATTATGCAATCAAGTACTAACTCCTGTGAGTATCCTGTGACTAAAACAGACAGAAAAGAAAACATGGAATGCCTAAAGCACTGTTTTTGTCAGTACAGTGCCACAGATATTAATGTAAAACTGGAATGATTTTGGTTTTTATCAAGAAAACATGGAAAATGGATAGATATCAGCTCTGAAATTAAACTCTTATGAGCTATTTTAATTGTTATCGTTATGTTTTTTAGACTTTGCAAGTCTTGACCCTTATATGTGCAAATGTTAACTAGTTATAGACGTAACAATTAAGCAGGAATTAAAACAGGTTGTAGAAATCCACTCTATTTTTGCCTAAATGAAAATAAAGATAGCTTTACAGCACCTGGAGGTTCAAATTCAAATGTTTTGAACTATTAGGGTCCAAATACACAAATAAATGAACCAAAGACTAATAAAGTGGGTTTAGCAAAATATGACCCCTTTAAATCTTACATAAGAGTCAATATGCCATATTAAATATTTTTTTGAAATGTTTCTTGGGAAGAAGAAAAGAAGTGACTTTGGTTATTATCAAGAAAACATGGAAAATGGATAGATATCAGCTCTGAAATTAAACTCTTATGAGCTATTTTTGTATTCATCATTATATTTGTCCAAACTACTGTCCCTTTAGTTGTACCAGGCATTAAAATGAACAAGAAATTGAAGAAAACAAGGGTTATCTAATAACTTTTTCCACATCTGCATTCTATCTTGTGTATATATATATGTATGTGTATATATATATATATATATATATATATATATATATATATATTATATATATATATATGTATATATATATATAATATATATATATTATATATATATATCATTGGTTCTATCTAGTGCTACTGCCCCAGAGCCAATTGTGTTGAAATTTCCTTTTTAGATGTAAATCTGGAATGAGAAATAAAGTCTGTCTATGAAATATCTGATCTATTCAGCTGCTATCCAATGTATGAAGGCTTGATCCTGCCAAAACAAAGTTAATCTTCAACAGTAAATTCAACTTTGACAAAGGATTTTACTATTATACAGTGGAGATATTTCAGTTAATTCATAGCCTTAAACATGCCTCTTTTTATATTACTTCAGGGGTGTCCAAACTTTTTTTTAAAGAGGGCCAGATCTGATAATGTGGAGATTGCCAGGGGCCAGCGGTCCCTTCGGACGTTTTTTAAACAGTAAAAATTACATATAAAAGCGCTGTTCTACAACAATTTAATTTTCATTGTCACAATATCATTTTTTTAAAAATGGCAATGTAACCAAATCTAGGCCACTCAGGTCTGAAAAAAAAAAAAAAAAAAAAAAAAAATATATATATATATATTCTGCCTTCCTTTCACATCTGGAGTCAGATAACATAGAACAAACTGTGTGGAGTATCTTAAACTTCCAAGTTGATAAAAATCTTAACCCCATATTCATTTTAAACATGACTTATATGAGTAATCATTACTCATATATTACTCAGTAATGCAAAGTCCGTTAACATTTCAGATGAAAACATATGACTCTTACTCTTGTCTTTCACAAAATCATTCAGAAAGTAATATTTGTGTCACATCTACAAGTACATAACACCAGCAGTGAATTCATTGAACTCCCAGGTTCACATGAAGAGTCACTGTTGTGAGTTCAACCCTTTCATGAACTGTCCACTCCAGTGGACAGTTATTCTCCAGCTGTTCTCTTGTATATTCATGGGTTTTGTTGTTTTAGTTCCATATCAGCCAACACAGTGGACACTTATGCACCATCCCATACACTGTAATTCAGATCATTACTGTAACTTTACTGTTCTTGATAAACCTGATCTGCACTAACATGTCTGAGTGTAAATCAATTGTTATTTGTTAGAAAAGAAGGTTTTTTTTTTTGCATATTATCTCCATGAAGTGAGTAATTACTAGCATTGGAATATGTTAAATGTGAGAAGACATCAGATTAGCAGCATTAAAAATGTTCTTATTTCATTGTTTTCATATCACTTTCTGATATTGGGTTTTAAAACACGTTTCTTTACTTCAAAAATTAAATGCATGGATATTTTTGTAACTCCAGAGAAAAAAAACAAAACTCGATCGCATTGTTTTTTTCATGGCTAAACACTGAAGAAAAAAATTTTGACTAAGGTTCTCATAATTCGTGCATGAAAGGGTTAAAGCAGCTTGAATTTGCTTCACTTTTTCGGAGCGCTCACTCCCTGCTAGCTTGTCGTATGCGTTAGCATGTTTTGTCTGCTCGTGTCTCTTTACATTGAATTCCTTAAAACAAGGCAACAGTCTCTTGAAAAATTAGGCAAACACAATCGCCTCGATTTTCAGTGGAAAAAAAAATTGTAATTCCCATCTCTCTGGAAGCGGCAGCCCTCACTGTCAACTTTCGTTTTTTTTATTTACAGGCGCCGTGGTTAGAAATTAGCGAAAAGGGTTCACGGCGAGGTCACAGAGCCAGATAGAGTTAGAGTGGTGCTGCCACCATGAGGTGAAAGGAGAAACTGCATTTTGAACCTTTTATGATTCATGTACTCGGTTCAACAGTCCAAGCGGGCCATAAATAATACAGTATAAAACCCAAGCTGTGGGCTGTATTAATCTGACCGCGGGCCGTGATTGGCCCCTGGGCCGGACTTTGGACATGCCTGTATTACTTGATATATGAAGTTTATAATTTCATTCACCTAACTTTCCCAATCAGGCAGCAGTAACCTCTATAAACAAGCAGAAGATATTACTGATATATTAGAAGACATATTAAAGATGCAGTGAATCATATCCAGGATTTGCACAATAGTTCCCCTGTCAAACCCAGTTTCCACTGAGGTTAACTGGGATGATTGGGTTTGTGGTAGAGTCAGGCGGCTTTTAGCGTCACAGCTCTGGTGTGTTTGTGACTGAAGGATGTGGTTGGGCTTTAACACTGACACACAGGGTTATTAGAAACTGCTTTTCCCTCTTTCTTTTGGGTAATCAGTATTGCCACAATAATTCCTTCAAGAGAATTTGACACAAGGATTGGCTGCTGTTGACCCACGGTAACTTTTAATATCCTGCTAAATCAACAGCAGCTCTCCTCCCTGTGGAACGTACGTTATGAGTTACTGCCCGGGCTTCAAATTAAAAATATATGTACCATGTGCCATCATACTCATGCACAGCACATATCCTCCTGAGACTAGTAAGTAAACATTTTCGCCATTTTACATTCACCCTTTCATGCACAGTGGTCACTCCAGTGGACAGTTCTTCTCCAGCTGTTCTCTTGTATATTCAGGGTTTTGGTTGTTTTAGTTCCACATCAGCCAACACAGTGGACACTTATGCACCATCCCATAATACACTGACATTCAGACCATTACTGTAACTTTGCTGTTCTTGATAAACCCAATCTGCAGTAATATGTTTTAGTGTAAAGCAATTGCGAATTGTTATTAGACTGTAATTGACACGTATTTTTTAAACTTTTTTTTTTTTTGCATATTATCTCCATGCAGTGAATAATAACTAGTATTAGAGTATGTTCAAATGTGAGAAAACATCTGATTAGCAGCATTAAAAATGTTTTTATTGCATAGTTTAATATCATTTTCTGATATTAGATTTTAAATACATGTTTTTTTGCTTCAAAAATTAAATACATGGTGTCCAGCTGAGTGGAAATTTTTGTAACTTTTTTTTTTTTTTTAATTGATCGCATTGTTTTTTCTGTTTTTTTTTTTTTTTTATGTCTAAAGAGGAATAAAAACACTGCAGAAAAATATCTTGACTAAATTTCACATAATTAGTGCATGAAAAGGTTAAATAATTGCCGTAATTGGAAACAGCATGGTGCAACAGGTTTTTCAGATGCATTTATTTATTTATTTATTCATTTATTTATTTGTTATATCAGCTAAAATTTCCTTAGGGGGTCAAATGAGTGGCAATTTTTGTCAAAAAACAAAAAAAAGTTGTAAGAAATGCATAGAACTGTGTTGAAATAATGCTAATCCATTTGTGCACAGACTACTGATATTATTTGACAGTGGAAGCTATATTTTCACAAATATTGGATTTGGAATAGCACGTGTATGTGAAAACTTTTGCTGGTGGACGGACGTGACATTACCCATGATGCTCTGGTCAGTACCAGTACTTTATTAGTAATAAACTTATAGACTTACTATCGCTAATTCTCCTCTTATTCATAAATGTTAGTATTGTGGATCTAAAACAATAACAGCTGACACAAAAACACAAAATGTGGCAGTGGACGGATGTGACATGGTTGTTACAGATCCCATCATACTGATGCTCGGCAGCCATGTCACCGTTTCCACAAATGATCCCTGTGCAAAAACTAGGATCAGAATTATTTATTGTATAGTTTATCATCATACTAAAGAGTAAATAACAATATAGAATTTTTTATTTCTTTATAAAAATGCTTATTATTAGAAAACTGTTGATTTAAAAAGTGACCTGTGACATTCTTAATGTATGTATTGGCGTAACATAAGCAGGATGGATCAGCACCATACTCCATATTGAACCTGTAAAAATAAAACATGTGATATGTAGTATAGAATCTTTTTTTTTTTTTTTTTTTTAACTTTATTTTTATTGTTTATGTTATGTACATTACAAAACAAGACAAACATGGGGGACATATGGGATACATTGACTATAATAAACCTTTGTGACTAACAATTGTTTTTAGTAGTGTGACGCTGAAGTGAAAATTGTCCATTTCTTCCATGTATCATGACATTGTTCTTCTTGAGTCCTCAGTCTATGGGTCAGAATCTCCATCTCAAATATTCCATTCACAGTTTGTATCCAGTCGTTAGTTGTAAGTGGTTCTAATCTGCACCATTTATATGTAGTAGATAATCTTGTAAGAAAAACTGGTGAATCTAAAAGAATAGAATATTGGTTTTTCAGGTAAATTCAGTTCAAATATAACTTGGCCATTTGTGACATGAAAACATAGCATTAATTGTGATGAAATGTGACATTTTTGACCTGAAAACATAGTTCATATGACCATTAACATGTTGCAACAGAACTGAAATCCTGTAAATTTGCAGAACTTGCATTTACCAACACAAAGTTCCTTTCTTTGGGGATTCACTTATATTGATTTCTTATGCACAAAGACAGAAATAAGACCTCTAAGCAAATTTTAGCCGATATATAATGCCCTTTTCAGTGGACTTTTTTTTTTTTCTAAGTAAAGCTGTGAAACTCTTGTCCATTACAGAGGACAAAAATGCATTGCTGGATCTCAGGAGGATATCAATCATAAATCATATTAAAATCATACCTGAAGCATTTCCACTTCCAATCTATTATTGTTAACATTTCATATTGTAGTATTTATTGTTTTTAATATTGCCTATAGTATTTGAACAGTTAACTCATATAACATACGACAATGGAATGCATATAATAGCACTGTTAATAATTCAGAGCATTTCCCTGCCATGGAACACAGTATATATCCAGAATGACCGTGCATTCCATGTTAATGTAGAATGTTCAGTTGACATTTTCATTCATTTAAAGCCTACCTTAGAAGTTACAGCATCCCATTAATATTAATGGAGTGGCAAAGTAGCTCAAAGCTATATATACACAGAACATTAGAAGATGTCCTCTATGTTTCACTGTATTGTCCCTGATCAATAGATGAATAAATGAATAATGTGCTTGTTTAATTTTTTAAGATTTATTCTATTCTAGTTTCATTTGAATGATGTTTGGAATGATGAGTTTATGGTAATAGTTGCCTATTATGTCCTGTTTATTTTAGTTGTTCAATCACTGGTGGTTAAAAAAAACAAAATTAAAGAAAATCAAGGAAAAAAATCTCTTTAACCCTTTCATGCATACTGGTCACTACAAACTTTTACATAAACTGTGTTTGACTGTGACGATCTAGTTAATAAAGTTTACTTTATTTGTTTAGATTCACTTTATACTAAGCATATTCACATTATGTTTGACTTTTTCGGATGAATAATAATAATAATAATAATAATAATAATAATAATAATAATAATAATAATAAACTTTATTTGTATTGCACCTTTCATACAGAAATTGTAGCCCAAAGTGCTTCACATTGATTGAAAAAAAATACAATATTAAAATACATTAAGATTTGATTAGAAATACAATAAAATAAAAATAAATATAAAAACAGCGCACATTGAAAAATTTGATTATGCATAGAATTTTTGAAGTGCAAGAAATAAGATCAAATTTGAAATACAATAAAATAAAAAAATAAAAAACAGAAATACAATAAAATTAAAATAAAAAACCGCACATTCCTGGTTCCTGAATTGTGACCCCATTTTTATCTCCTTTCAAAGGCTAATGAGAATAAAAATGTTTTTAATTTGGTTTTAAATATATTCAGTGAACTGGCTTCTCTAATGTCTTTTGGAATTGTATTCCATAAATAAATAAACTTTACATTTCATATATTTCAGTTACATTTTACTTTAAAATATTACTTCATTTTTATTAGAGCCAAGAATCATTTTTTTGAGTGTGTAGTGACCACTATGCATGAAAGGGTTAAGGTTCAGACTAAAGACTAACTTTTTCCTTGCACATATATGATTTACTAGCACCTCTACATGTGCGTTAACCTCATCATATGCAATATAAGGCAGAAAATGGCCCAAAAAACCCAAACCTTCCCTTTATTTCCACTCATCCATCTGCTCTTCACCCATAAAGACCCAAACATCCACTGTCGAACAAAAGCATCTGTTGATCTAAACTGCTGATTCACTAATCCTGTCAATACATGTAAATAATTGGTGTAAAATACAGTTCATCATCTTTTCATTTGTCATCAGATATGACCCATTTGGACGTTCAGAGGCTCCGTAGTTACCATGGAAACGCTGTCATCTTCTACAACATTGATTCACCAGTAAAACCCATGGAGTTGAATCAATGACAGTGGATGAACACACATGGTTTATGTTCGGTTAATGCTATATTTGACTGAAAAAGTCACTATTTCTTCAGTTGTTTCTGTTTTGATATAATAACCTTTGACTTAACTCTTTAAGTGCCAGACAGTTAAGGGGCTAATAAGCCTTAAAAGTGCCACAGAATTTGGCCGTTTTTCAGTATTTCGCGTCGTTTTTATAATATTTGAAGAATCCTGCAGGAAACCGCTCGGTAACATCCGACCGATTGCTGATTAGATTCAAAACGCACCGGACGCAGCCGATTCATTATTGATGGTAATTTGCATAATTTATAATAATAATAATAATAATATTATTTATATAGCACTTTTCATACATTAAAAACTGTAGCACAAAGTGCTTTACATATCAGTTTAAAAATCAGTACCGCCCCCCACCCACACCCACCCACTCACCCGCACACACACACACACACACACACACACACACACACACATATATACATGCAAACCCACAAGCTCACACATACTTAAGAAGACTGACTGAGCACGGGTAGACCAGAACAAAAATGTACAAGTAAAAGTAAAACATCAATTTAGGAGGCGCTGTCTCAGGGAGCCATCCGCACCAGGATGCAGCCGGCGACCAGGCACCAGCAACACAGCCCCGCATCCCAACTAGTGGGAGAGGGCCAACTGGGACCCCCACCCACCAGAAAGGAGCGGACCCCAGTGAGAGAAGGCGCCACAGCCCCCGGAGTCCACAGCCGCCCCCCGGCATGGAGGGCTCCCTCTGATGAAACACCGGAGAATAAGAAACATTAAAAAGATATAAAAATATTATTCGGTCGCGTGACCTCAAATTCCCGTCTGCTTGGTCTCAAAAGGTGGACACAGAAAGAACGTCATCGAAATGTGAGAAAGAAATGGGGGTGGATGGTTTGTTTGTACACAAATATGGCGTGTTCTCCAAAGCCGATCTGATCGGCCCGTGGCACTTTACAGGTTGTTTTCGTAAAGCCGATTTAATCGGCCCATGGCACTGAAAGTGTTAACTCTGAGCTTTTATAAACATCTGCATAATCAGTCGATTAAACATAGGAAAATGCATGATTTCCACTGGAAAAAATGCAAAATACAGAAGATAATATAATAATAAATGGTGATAAATCGCTTATGAAAGGTTAAATAAAGAGAAAGATTCACTTGGTAAATGTCACAAAAGTCACACTGGGTCCTTATGGGTTAAAGTTCTCTATCAGTAACACATCTTTTGTATTCAGCACATAAACAAAGCTTTCACATTTTCTTCTTGGCTGTGGTTCAGCTACCAAATGCAATTTTATTCTTCCCACTATTTCCACCCACAGTCGGTACTGTACGTAGCTCTGCATGCGCCGTGATTTCCCAGTCAGCGCTTCAGGAGGTATGTGATGAGGAACAGCTGGGTGAACGCTTTTGTGTTGCAATAAAATGTTGAATGAAAAAATTAGGTCCTAAATAATACATGTATCATTCATTCATTCATTCATTCATTTTTCAATTTAAAACCAAAAATCATCAAAAAACAAAAATACGACTCGTTTTTTGGTTTTTCATTTCCAAAACCAGAATGAAAAACGGATAACAGTTTGTTTTTCCATTTCCCAATTTTGTGCTCAAATGAAAAATGAAAAAAAAAAAAAAAAAAAAAAAAGGATAACGACCGTTTCATCCGATTTTGCTATTTTCAATGTAGTTCAGTTGTCTGACCCGGAAGTAGTCGTAACTATGGAAAAAATAAACAAACGGAATCATGGCCGGACTGGAGAAATATTTTGCTATAATTAAGGTGCTGTTTATCTCGTTAATTCAGAAAAATAGAGCCGAATTAATTTTTTTGTATGAATACAATACGCTTCCGAATCAAACAGCTGCTTAATTATAGCAAAATATCCATCCAGTCTGGCCATGATTCCATTTGTTTTTTTTTTCCCTAGTTACAACTACTTCCGGGTCAGACAACTGAACTATATTGAAAATAGCAAAAATTGGATTAAATGGGCGTTATCCGTTTTTTTTTTTTTTTTCATTTTCATTTGAGCACAAAATCGGGAAATGGAAAAACAAACCGTTATCAGTTTTTCATTCTGGTTTTGAAAATGAAAAACAAAAAAAACAGTTGTATTTTTGTTTTTTGGTGATTGAAAAACAAATGAATGAATGATACATGGATTCTAAATATCTTTGCTGAAATGTAAAAGAAACCGCAGCAGGTTGAAGTTGAAGCCGAGTGATGCATCAGTATGACAGAGGGCCTTTCCGCTGAAAAGTTCAGATGGACCAGTCAGGTCATGGTAATGTCAGACCGCCGTGAGGCTGACAGGTCTGTTGGTTCTTACTGAGGTCATGAATGGCTTCAGGCAGCAATTAGATATTTCCTCCTTAACAGCTTGACCCACTGTGACCCCTTACTGCAGTGTTTTTCAGCCTTGGGATCGGGACCAATCCATGTAAATCCATGTATCATTCGTTCATTCGTTTTTCAATTTAAAACCAGTAATTAAAAAAAAACAAAAAGACCACTCGTTTTTTTGTTTTTCATTTTCAAAACCACAATGAAAAACTGATAACAGTTCGTTTTTCCATTTCCCGATTTTGTGCTCAAATGAAAAATGGAAATAACGGAAAACGAACATTTCATCCGATTTTGCTATTTTCAATATAGTTCAGTTGTCTGACCCGGAAGTAGTTATTACTCGGGAAAAAATAAACAAAAGGAATTTTCCGAATTAACGAGATACTGTTTTCTGAAAAAAATTAAATTTGGCTCTGTTTTTCTGAATTAATTAATTCAGAAAAACAGAGCCGAATTTATTTTTTGTGGGTGAATGCAATACACTTCCGTACGTATCAAGCAGCTGCTTAATTATAGCAAAATATTCCTCCAGTCCGGCCATGATTCTGTTTATTTTTTCCCTAGTAATGACTACTTCCGGGTCAGACAACTTAACTATACTGAAAATAGCTAAATCGGATGAAACAGTCGTTATCCGTTTTTTCCATTTTTCATTTGAGCACAAAATTGGGAAATGGAAAAACAAACCGTTTTCAGTTTTCCATTCTGGTTTTGAAAATGAAAAACAAAAAAACGAGTCATTTTTTTGTTTTTTGATTTTTTGGTTTTAAATTGAAAAACGAATGAACGAAAAATACACAGAGTCGTGTATCATTCGTTCATTCGTTTTTCAATTTAAAACCAAAAATCAAATTCATTTTCAAAACCCGAATGAAGCAGATAACGGTTCGTTTTTCCATTTCCTGATTTTGTGCTCAAATGAAAAATGGAAAAAAAACAGATAACGACCGTTTCATCCAATTTTGCTATTTTCAATATAGTAAGGGTGTTTGACCCAGAAGTAGTCGTTACTGGGGAAAAAATAAACAAATGGAATCATGGCCGGACTGGAGCAATATTTGGCTGTAATTAAGCAGCTGTTTGATACGTATGGAAGTGTATTGCATTCACACAAAAAAATTAATTTGGCTCTGTTTTGAAGTAGCGGTGGGATTTAAATCCAGGGTTAACCCCTAACCCTAACCCTAACCCTAATTAACTTTGAAAGGTAGGAACAGCTGCCATGGGTAAAGAAATGAAATTGACATGGTGGCCAAAGTGTTCATGCTGTAACCTGGCAATTTTGTGGAAAACAAGATGGACCCCCATTGTCCCCTCCCATGACCTTTGATTGGATTTAAATCCCACCGCTACTTCGCACAAACCAGTTTTAACTTGGATTGCATAATTTGCCCCTGCTCACTCATGCATGAAAACCTGGGTCTGTAAATGTGGACAAATATCCACCAATCCCCTACCTACCAACGTCCATAAAAGAAAATTCCAAAACTTATCAAATGTGGAACTGGGGGTAATTTTCCAAATGTATACCGTACTTTCCGGACTATAAGCCGCTACTTTTTTCTCATTTTGAACCCTGCGGCTTATACAGCGATGCAGCTCCAGTATAGATTTTTATGGGCTAACGGCCTCAAGGGGGCGCTCTAGCAGGAAGCGCAAAAGACAGAAACAGGTGGAAGAGGTGATGAAGAGGAGAAGTTTTAATCTTAACTTTTAACAATCATTTTGCATGTCATGCACAAACCCTCATCACGGAAAACACACGAAGAAATGCATATTTTGCAGCTTTTAAGTTAAAAGCAATCGATGTGTCTGTCTAAGAAGGAAACAGAGGTGCAGCACGGAAGTGCCATTGAGCAACAACAGAGGAGAGATATAGAAGGTGTGTGACGAAGCCTTTGAGGCTGTTCAACTCCAACACCGAAGAAGACGACTGCAGTGGTTTAATGAGCAGAAGGAAGATGAAGATAATGATCAATGACTTTTCTGGGTTTTTGAACCAGTCGTGTTCCTGCCGTTTTACTGCCGTGTTACAGGCACTGTTCGGAAAAAAAAAAAACAGTTAAGGTATGGAAATAAATATTTAAATAATCTTTCTGTTTACCATCTTTCTGTGTAAATATGTCAAGGTCAAGGTAAACTTTCAGTTTCACACGGACAACAAACCAACAATAAATACAATAAATAATCCATCAAAAACAACAGCACCAACATTACAAAGAATTATTCAGCAGAATAATGGCTGCCGGAACCAAAGAATTCCTCATCCTATTGGTCCCACATTTAGGAATACTGTATCTGCGACCTGATGGAAGCAACCTGAACACATCATAAAGGGGATGACTGATCTCACGTCACAACGTGGACATCTGCAGCTTATAGTCAGGTGCGACTTAAAGTCAGCCGCAGCTTATAGTCAAGTGCAGTTATATTCCGGTGTGCCTTATAGCCCGGAAAGTACGGTAGGTTTTTGTTTTTTTTTTTTTGATACACCCTTTATGGTGTAAATATCGTCTAAAATTAACCTTTGTTTGAAACATTGTACAGCAAACTATTACATGATCAAAAACAAATTAAATGTCTCCGTTTTGCCAAAAATTTGTAATGTTAAAATGAGTTCACGATACAAAAAAGGTTGGAAACCACTGCCATATTGTGTGTTTTTCTTTCTCTCTTTTTTCCCTGTCATCCACACGAACACAGTGTGTAAAGCCAATGCAGTGTTTGATCCAAAACACCACATGTTTGTGAGTTATACGAGTGCATTTGCTAATGCTAGTAATCTTATTTCACTGGTTGCACTCTGGGCAAGATGATCAATTATTTATGGAAACCAAATTCCCACTAATTGATAATATAAGTTGTATGCTGCTCATGTGGGTACCTGAAGCTGCCAAATCCTTTCAGTGATTGATCACCTCTACATTTGTGTTGGTGTGTGTCCAAAGCTGTGTGTGTCCCATCCCCATCTTTTAACGTTGACTGCGTGCCATTAAATTGGAATGCTTTGCAGCTTGAAAATAAAAAGGCTAACTGCTGGCCGTGTGAGTGTAAATCAACGTTTTGTGCTTTCCTTTATTGCTTTCCGCCTTGTACACAGAACACACGCTGTGATTGATAATGCCGAACAGAACGTGCGCTCCAATAACAAAATTAGCCGTGTAATCGTAACTCAGCCGGTACATTTGTGGCCTGATACAACAGCTCGTCATGTGATCGTATTTGTAGATCCAATCAGAATGCCAAGCCGAGGGAATATAAATAGAGTTTTATCTCCTGTCATTCAGTCTTTCCTGTTTGGAACGTGGACTTCTCCTGAGGCTAGAAAGGCTTCTGGCTCAGGTTTGGCCGCACTGCGGTATTTTCTCAGGGTAAAATTTCACTCCTAATAACCTCAGCCATGCAAACAGGCCAGAGGGCATAGACAGACTGAGGCGGGCAGGGATGCAGATAGTCTGCTACATGGGGGGGGGGGGGGGGAGAAAAAGTGGCCATTTAATCAGAGAGGAGAAAGAGTGACAGTGAAGCAGATGGATGTTCCCTTCACTTCATCTGAATTGATAACAGGACTGCACAGAGTGAATGGCATAGAACACATTTACCTAGTGTACCATAAGTTTAAGTAAATAGAGGAAGGGGAATGGTTGAGATGGACCAGTAAAAGATAGCTGTGAATAGGGGTGGGCAATCTGATGATTTCATGCAATCGTTTTTTTTTTTTTTACAGCGGGGTACACACATAAAGATAATCGGGCTGTTTTTGTCCCGATTTTTCCCCTTTCCGACCAAGGACGGAATTATGTTTTATAAGATTATCCAGGGCCAGATTAACACTTCATTGTACCCTGGGCAACAATATTCAAGGGCCCCATCATCACAACCCCAGGATCCCTATAATCTGGCAAAATACAGAATAAATTCCAGGAATACAGGGTGGGGAAGCAAAATTTACAATGAACATTTAGTTGTTTTTTCTCAGCAGGCACTACGTCAATTGTTTTGAAACCAAACATATATTGATGTCATAATCATACCTAACACTATTATTCATACCTTTTCAGAAACTTTTGCCCAAATGAGTAATCAGGAAAGCAAACGTCAAAGAGTGTGTGATTTGCTGAATGCACTCGTCACACCAAAGGAGATTTCAAAAATAGTTGGAGTGTCCATAAAGACTGTTTATAATGTAAAGAAGAGAATGACTATGAGCAAAACTATTACGAGAAAGTCTGGAAGATACTATTAAAGAAGAATGGGAGAAGTTGTCACCCGAATATTTGAGGAACACTTGCGCAAATTTCAGGAAGCGTGTGAAGGCAGTTATTGAGAAAGAAGGAGGACACATAGAATAAAAACATTTTCTATTATGTCAGTTTTCTTGTGGCAAATAAATTCTCATGACTTTCAATAAACTAATTGGTCATACACTGTCTTTCAATCCCTGCCTCAAAATATTATAAATTTTGCTTCCCCCCCTATATGTAAATATACCCCATACTTGTTCATGTTCTTTACATTTTCAGCTTCTTTAATGTCCCTCTCCTTTTTTAATTTTTGTTTTTGCGCTCCCACTTAGCTGCTTCTCCATGTTTGCAATGTTTTGATTCGCGTACGTCGCGTAGTTCTTGACGTCTCACATCCCGCTCAGTGCATGCACGTTGATTTGCGTCACCGCTGATTCGCTTTTTGGACTGACCAATGAGGAGAGGGTCTCAGCTCACGCTCACAGACAGCAGGAGCAGGGTTTCTGTGCAGTGCAATGGCTCCGGGCAGCGGACAGTTTCATTTATAAGCAAAAGATAACCAGATATTTTCGTTATGCCCGAGCAACCCAGGGCCCTTCAGAGGTCGCAGGCCCCTGGGCAATTGCCCAGTTGCCCATATGGTTAATCCGGGCTTGGATTATCCTATACTCAGTGCCAATGAAAACGCAACACTTGAATGTGTTTTATTGTTCCAGAGCTGCATCAATATGTTTAAGTTTCACCTGTATAAAGGCGGCCATACACTGTGCGATTATTTCGATCGTTGCACGCAGCTCCATCTCAAACTGTGCGAATCAGTCGTACAGTCAGGCTCACGATTCATGTTCTCACACTGCACGGACCGACGCTCGTATGCGACCTGACTGCTCACACTGTAGGACCACACACCAGAGGACGCACGACACGTTCGAGTGTTGTATCCGGAAATACAACGTTAAAATACCAAGGAATCTGTAAAAGTGCATAGACGATTGTGTATTGGCGTGAGCCACGAAATGGTAGTGCTAAACAAAAACCAACGAGCTGCTTTGGTAATATGTGCCATTATCTGCGAGGAATCAAAAAAGAAGAAAAGACAACGATGTGTTTGGTGCAGGAATTGGTTGTCCAGACGTGGACAGTATGGGCTGTCAATCCTACAGCAAAGAGAACTAGAGGTAAGCTGCAACAGCTAAACTGCACTAGGACAATAGCCAGCTTGTACGCTACTGTATGCGTCTGTGTTCGCACATGCACAGTGTGAGAATTCGAGGCACATTGGCTCGTGGCACTGCTTTGACAATGCGATACCCTCACGAGGAGCGAGCAGGATTTCAAACAGCTCCGTTTTCCTTGCGAACACACGATTGCTGGTCGTGAGGTGCTAATTGCTTCTCTTTACCCCATGTACACTGCACGAAGCACGACACATGATTAGAGGCACATCGGGCCCGATCCCAGAAAGAGTCGCACGAGTGAGAAATCGTCTCTAAACTCGCACAGTGTAAGGCCGCCGTAAGATAATCCCAGACAATTTCTTAACCTGAGACGGGTTGAGCTATTGTCACACTTGAATGAACTTGTCTGCATTCATAAGACTTGTTTTTCTCATTTACTCAGCAATGAACTGCTCAACTTAAGGAATTGTGGTCAGTTAAGGAGTGGTCATGTTCTGTATTTAAAGGCAAGCTGAAAAGCACTAAAATCATTTGCAATAACTCAGCGATGCCTAGACTGACACGTGACCAAAGATGCCATGCTATGGGGCTCCTGGAGGCTGGAATCTCTGCTCAGCAGGTGGCGCGCCGTTTTGGATGCAATGTGTCCACCATAGTCAGGATGCAACAGAGGCATGAAGAAACTGGCTCAACTGCAGGGACCAGCTTGGGCGCCGTGTTGCCAATAGGACTCCTGCTCCACAGAACAGACAGGAACTGGTTATGGCTCTGGAGGAAGAGTGGGTCAGTATACCCCAGGACAACATCAGAAGGCTTGTGAGGTCCATGAGAAGGCGTAGTACAGCCTGTATGAATGCAAACAGAGGTCATATTCCATACTGAATTCTAGATGGGCGACACGGTGGTGCAGTGGTTAGCGCTCGTGCCTCACAGCAAGAAGGTCCTGGGTTCGATTCCAACACCAGTCGACGGGGGGTGGGACCTTTCTGTGTGGAGTTTGCATGTTCTCCCCGTGTGGGTTCTTTCCGGGTACTCCAGCTTCCTCCCACCATCCAACGACATGCACTGATAGGTTAATTGGTTAATCTAAATTGCCCATAGGTGTGAATGTGAGAGTGATTGTTTGTCTCTATATGTTCAGCCCTGCGATGAACTGGCGACTTGTCCAGGGTGTACCCCGCCTTCGCCCCTATGTAGCTGGGATAGGCTCCAAGCGACCCCCGTGACCCTAGTGAGGATAAACCGGGTTCAGAAAATGAATGAATGAATGAATGAATTTTGTGACTTTTGGTTTTGGGGGTCCTTGAGTTTCTTTCTTTATCCTTGTTTTTTGTCAACAAATTTGGATGTGATTTTTTTTATTTTTACTGTATAGAAATGGCCTATGAATTGTTCTGTTATCGAAAATTACTGGAAGGAAATACATAAGGAAACACAAGAAATTATCGGGAGCCACTTATCCTTTGAATGTAAATCTTTATTTTTTAGACTTATACCAGAAGGATGGCCAAAGAGAGACAAATATTTATTTAATATCCTGCTAATAGCAGCCAAAAAAGCCATCACAAGAAAATGGCTTTCATCGGAAAGCCCAACACTGAGTATGTGGATGGACATTACAGTGGACATATGTAAGATGGAGAGACTTACTGCAGAGGTGAACTATAAGAAGGACTTGTTTGTTACGCGGTGGAAGAAATGGATGGAATACATCATGCCACACAGACCGGACTTTGATACTTTTATTTTTCTATAGAAGATTAGATATAGTAAACGCACTAACTGCAATTCACTCCCTACTTGTTTATGTTCTTTTTGTTTGTTTCATTGTTAAAAAATGGGACATTCAGATTAATATAATGTTGATGACATTTAAAATGAATATCTTTGTCAACATTGATACAGAATGTCAATAAAAAGTGAATTAAAAAAAAAAAAAGAAATGGCCTATGATTAATTCCAAAGAGTTTATAGAATAACTAGAAGCACTCGGAGAGCGCAGACCTCCGCCAAGGCTGATCAGTGGCCCCCCCCGTGGGCCCCCCCACCCCCGATCACCACCAAAATTTAATCATTTCTTCCTTATCCCATTTCCAACAAACCCTGAAAATTTCATCCAAATCTGTCCATAACTTTTTGAGTTATGTTGCACACTAACGATCAGTGGCCCCCCCTCGTGGGCCCCCCCACCCCCGATCACCACCAAAATTTAATCATTTCTTCCTCATCCCATTTCCAACAAACCCTGAAAATTTCATCCAAATCTGTCCATAACGTTTGAGTTATGTTGCACACTAACGGACAGACAAACAAACAAACAAACAAACAAACAAACCCTGGCAAAAACATAACCTCCTTGGCGAAGGTAAAAATCCTCATCGATTTAAAAAAAATATATAAGAATCTTCAAGTGTTGCGTTTTCATTGGCACTGAGTGTATTAGATTATTCTGTGGTCTGAGGTGTGTTAAAGGTGGGGTACGACATGTTTTCCTGGAGCATTTTTTACTATGTTGCTTCAAATCCCCTTCACACCCTTTCACTTTTCTTTTCATCATACTATCACTGTGTTCTATGACATGTTCTTATGTCTTGGGCCCACTGTTGGTATTCTTGTTCTGAGAATCCATTCCAGTAATATTGTATTCCCTGAAATACATCTGTTGGACGTCATTTTTAAATGATATGAAAATGAAAAAAAAAATTTGATTGCAACAAAAAACGTCTCTTCAGATTTAGAAAATCCTCATGTGTGTACCCCGCTTTAGCAAATCATAGAGATTTAGTCATTTCTTATTGCCCTGTAGTATTCCTATTTCCAAACCTAATGTGACCATTTCAAAGAATATGTGAACAATAGTAACAGTTCAATGGAGCCTACTGTGTCTCTGGTGGTAGCAATACTTCTCTGATTGGTCTTATGTCTCGTTCCTCCTGGGCGACACAGTGGCATAATGCTAAGCGCTAACACCTCACAGCAAGAAAGTTCCAGGCTCAAATTCTCAGCCGAAGCCTTTTTCAGTTAAGTTGGTGTGTTTTCTCTGCTGTGTGGGGTTCGTCTAGGTCACGGGTGTCAAACATGCAGCCCGGGGGCCAAAACCGGCCCACCAAAGGGTCCAATCTGGCCCCTAGGATGAATTTGTGAATATAAAAATTACACTGAAGATATTAATAATCAAGGATATTGAAATCATTTTTGTTCAATTCAATCTAAAGTGGATCAGACCAGTAAAATATTATCATAATAACCTATAAATGATGAAAACTGCAAATTTTCCTCTTTGTTTTAGTATAAAAAAGTAAAATTAGAAAAAAAGTTACATTTACAGACTATGCTTTTACAAAAAATATGAATATCCTGAACAAATATGAACAATCTGAAATGTCTTAAGAGAAGTATGTGGAATTTTAACAATATTCTGCCTGTTACTAAATCTTTAATTTGTGACACACATGTATAAATGATCAACTTGGGTGTAATATTGTAAACATTGCACTTTTTTTCTGAAGAATTTTCAGGTTGTTCATATTTGTTCATGTTATGTTCAAGTACGGTTGATAGGTGTAAGCATTTTTATCATGGAATTTTACTTTTTTCACTCAAAAACATAGTGAAAACTTTGGAGTTGACATTATTTATCAGTTCTTATCCTATTATATTATATAAGTGTAAGATGCAAATTAGTAATATTCCATTAAGTTTTTGTTCACTAAAAGGCTTTACCTGAAGAGAAACAAAGAAGTCTTTTAGCTACATCTAGTGAACTACTAGTGAAACTCACAGTTCCCTACAGCAGTGGTTCTCAACTGGTCTGGCTTCTGGACCCACTATCACCCCTCAATGATTAGCATGACCCAAGCTGATAAAAGTTAAACTTCTCAAATTTATTTAATGAAAAGATGGTGTTTTTTGTACATGAGGTCATACAGAATATCACAGTATTCCAACAGTTTAATGATAAACCAAACTGACCATTAGTTTTTTATTCATTCGTCATGCGCTAATGAGTTTGATAAGTGGGCAAAACAGTTTGGACTGCAGTGCACCGATTGCCTTGTTACTTTGGCTGGCTACTTTTTCGCTGGATTGTGGGGATTTGGGGCTTTCCTGGGACAATTCTGGCTATATTTTGGAAGTCCGCAAATAGTTTTGGGTGAATTTTGGCCTCTCTTTGGGTCAGTTTTGGCTACTTTTTGGCTGGATTATGGGGATTTGGGGCTTTCCTGGGACAATTATGGCTATATTTTGGAAGTTCGCAATTAGTTTTGGGTGAATTTTGGCCTCTCTTTGGGTCAGTTTTGGCTACTTTTTGGCTGGATTATGGGGATTTGGGGCTTTCCTGGGACAATTATGGCTATATTTTGGAAGTCCGTAATTAGTTTTGGGTGAATTTTGGCCTCTCTTCAAGTCAGTTTTGGCTACTTTTTGGCTGGATTATGGGGATTTGGGGCTTTCCTGGGACAATTATGGCTATATTTTGGAAGTCCGTAATTAGTTTTGGGTGAATTTTGGCCTCTCTTCAAGTCAGTTTTGGTTACTTTTTGGCTGGATTATGGGGATTTGGGGCTTTCCTGGGACAATTATGGCTATATTTTGATTGCCTTGTTACTTTGGCTGGCTACTTTTTCGCTGGATTGTGGGGATTTGGGGCTTTCCTGGGACAATTCTGGCTATATTTTGGAAGTCCGCAAATAGTTTTGGGTGAATTTTGGCCTCTCTTTGGGTCAGTTTTGGCTACTTTTTGGCTGGATTATGGGGATTTGGGGCTTTTCTGGGACAATTCTGGCTGTATTTTGGAAGTCCGCAATTAGTTTTGGGTGAATTTTGGCCTCTCTTTGGGTCAGTTTTGGCTACTTTTTGGCTGGATTATGGGGATTTGGGGCTTTCCTGGGACAATTCTGGCTATATTTTGGAAGTCCGCAAATAGTTTTGGGTGAATTTTGGCCTCTCTTTGGGTCAGTTTTGGCTACTTTTTGGCTGGATTATGGGGATTTGGGGCTTTTCTGGGACAATTCTGGCTGTATTTTGGAAGTCCGCAATTAGTTTTGGGTGAATTTTGGCCTCTCTTTGGGTCAGTTTTGGTTACTTTTTGGCTGGATTATGGGGATTTGGGGCTTTCCTGGGACAATTATGGCTATATTTTGGAAGTTCGCAATTAGTTTTGGGTGAATTTTGGCCTCTCTTTGGGTCAGTTTTGGCTACTTTTTGGCTGGATTATGGGGATTTGGGGCTTTCCTGGGACAATTATGGCTATATTTTGGAAGTCCGTAATTAGTTTTGGGTGAATTTTGGCCTCTCTTCAAGTCAGTTTTGGTTACTTTTTGGCTGGATTATGGGGATTTGGGGCTTTCCTGGGACAATTATGGCTATATTTTGGAAGTCCGCAATTAGTTTTGGGTGAATTTTGGCCTCTCTTTGGGTCAGTTTTGGCTACTTTTTGGCTGGATTATGGGGATTTGGGGCTTTCCTGGGACAATTCTGGCTATATTTTGGAAGTCCGCAATTAGTTTTGGGTGAATTTTGGCCTCTCTTTGGGTCAGTTTTGGCTACTTTTTGGCTGGATTATGGGGATTTGGGGCTTTCCTGGGACAATTCTGGCTATATTTTGGAAGTCCGCAAATAGTTTTGGGTGAATTTTGGCCTCTCTTTGGGTCAGTTTTGGCTACCTTTTGGCTGGATTATGGGGATTTGGGGCTTTCCTGCGACAATTCTGGCTGTATTTTGGAAGTCCGCAATTAGTTTTGGGTGAATTTTGGCCTCTCTTTGGGTCAGTTTTGGTTACTTTTTGGCTGGATTATGGGGATTTGGGGCTTTTCTGGGACAATTCTGGCTGTATTTTGGAAGTCCGCAATTAGTTTTGGGTGAATTTTGGCCTCTCTTTGGGTCAGTTTTGGCTACTTTTTGGCTGGATTATGGGGATTTGGGGCTTTCCTGGGACAATTCTGGCTATATTTTGGAAGTCCGCAAATAGTTTTGGGTGAATTTTGGCCTCTCTTTGGGTCAGTTTTGGTTACTTTTTGGCTGGATTATGGGGATTTGGGGCTTTTCTGGGACAATTCTGGCTGTATTTTGGAAGTCCGCAATTAGTTTTGGGTGAATTTTGGCCTCTCTTTGGGTCAGTTTTGGCTACTTTTTGGCTGGATTATGGGGATTTGGGTCTTTTCTGGGACAATTCTGGCTGTATTTTGGAAGTCCGCAATTAGTTTTGGGTGAATTTTGGCCTCTCTTTGGGTCAGTTTTGGTTACTTTTTGGCTGGATTATGGGGATTTGGGGCTTTTCTGGGACAATTCTGGCTGTATTTTGGAAGTCCGCAATTAGTTTTGGGTGAATTTTGGCCTCTCTTTGGGTCAGTTTTGGCTACTTTTTGGCTGGATTATGGGGATTTGGGGCTTTCCTGGGACAATTCTGGCTATATTTTGGAAGTCCGCAAATAGTTTTGGGGTGAATTTTGGCCTCTCTTTGGGTCAGTTTTGGTTACTTTTTGGCTGGATTATGGGGATTTGGGGCTTTTCTGGGACAATTCTGGCTGTATTTTGGAAGTCCGCAATTAGTTTTGGGTGAATTTTGGCTTCCTTCTGGTTTGATTTTGGCTTGCCTATTTTGGGCCATTTAGGGCCCATACATCTGCCTAGAACTTTGCCAAAATGGCATGCCAGTTTTGGGCCAGATTTAAGCCATAATGATTTTGCTATCTGGGAAGTTACAGATCTAAAGAAATAATTCGGGAGAATCAGATTTCACAAAATCACTTCCAGAAGACTACAAATCACCTTTAAAAAACTGGCTACGTGTGACCATGGAAATGCAGCGACTATGCTAAGCTAAGCTAACAGAAGGGCTGCGAGAACCGCATAAACGTTTCTCATGTAAACCTTTATTCAGGTTTAACATTTCCATGTAAACAGAAGAGAAAGTACTTTAGTTCCGGATTAATTTCTTCTGGAAAAAATAAATCGGATTTAAAAAACATCATGTAACCGTACCCAGTGTGGTTTATAACAAAACAAAAAGATATTTGACTTTCAGGAAAGTACACAGATGTGCAGTTGCATCATGACAGTGCAGTTTGTAAAGGAAGTGTGGTGGTATCTTCCTGAGAGAATCTTTTGAAAGAGAGAGGGGGAAAAAAAAAGACTGATGGGCAAAGTTATTTAGGATCCTGAGAAGGGAAAGGCAAGAGGGGAGAGGCAGTACCAAGAATACACTCTTCTCACGCTCCTGTCTTTATCAAGTGCAGCAAAGACCTCGGGGGGAGGACCTGCTTTCTGTGCCTATTTATACTGAGAGCGAGGGGATCAAACTTTCAGAGCGCTGTTCATATTATCAAAATCAATGAGAGCCGTGGCATCAAACTGTTGTGATAAATGTTACTTGAATTATTCAGCGGTAATGAAGGGGCGAATGGAAGTCAAGCATTGATATTCAACTTGCTGATGCTGTTGCAATGTGTAATTTTACAGATGGTGTAATTATGTCAAGCTTTGACATGACTCGCATTGAACCTTGAGTTAAGACACAGTGTAGCGCCAGCAGATGAACTGTCAGGGTTGTTTTCGACACATCGTACGCACATAAAAGCCACATCAAGTGAACATTTACTGTGTATGGCTTTAGGGCAAGTTTCCCTTCCCTTTCTTCATCATCAGTTGCTGCTTCTGAAGTTTTACTTGACACATGTTTTCTTTGATACTTCATTTCTCAGTGTCAGATATTTAAGTGAAATTCACAATAAAAAGGCGGATTTTCTTTTTTTTTTTTTCTTTTTAAGAGGAGGAAATATCAGCATGGCCGTGTGTGTGTTTGTAGATCAGGGCTCTCAAACTCATTTTCTTTCAGGTTCCACATTCAGCCCGATTTGATCTAAAGTGGGCCGAACCAGTAAAATAATAACATAATAACCTATAAATAATGACAACTCCAAATTTTTGTCTGTGTTTTAGTGCAAAAAAAACCATTAAATTTTGAAAATAATTACTGTTTTTGTTTTGTTTTTTTTACTTAATTTTTATTTGGTTTTGCTCATCCAAATATATAAGACATTTTGCATACACTGACATATATAATCACACATCCCCATATGGCACATGTGAAAAAAATAAATAAATAAAAAATTCTATATCTACAGTAGATATTGATTGCAATTAATCACAAATGAAACATGAATGACAAAAAAAAGATAAAAAAAGAAATAATAATAATAATAATAATAATAATAATAATAATAATAATAATAATAATAATAATATATACATATACAAATATACATACATACATACATCTAAAAAATGTACATGTATACAACCACTTCTGAATGCTTATTGCATTAAAAACTTAATCATGGGACTCCATCTCTTTGTAAATATCTCTCCCTGAATTCTAAGTATATATGTAATTTGCTCCGTCTGATAGATTTTCCTCACATTCTAAATCCAAATGTTATATGTTGGAGGTTCAGGTTTCAACCACTTGATAGTGATGCATTTAATGACTGCCGTTAGTAAAATTCGCAAGAGGTATTTTTGGTTATTTCCCTCTAAACTTTCTGGGATTACACCTAAAATAGCAAACTTTAAATCTTTAGAAAATGTTTGGTTGGTGTTCACAGCGACAAATATATCATCCCAGAAAGGTCTGATCTTAGGACACGTCCACAATATGTGGGTATGGTTCCCCAAGTGAGCCCCACAATTTCACCAACATGTATTAGGATTCAGGGGGTTCATTTTTGAAATTAACTCCAGTGTCCTAAAAAATCTTGTGACAATTTTCTATTTGATCTCTCTCCATGAACTAGAACTAGTGACCATATGGGCTTCAGAGCATATATCTGCCCACACCTCATTTGGTATATGTGTATTAATTTCCAGTTACCATCTACATTTTATGTTGGAAGTATTATTAATTGTAAAATTTGAGATTGCTTGGTAAAACCTGCTAATTGCTTTTGGAAGTTTGTTCCCTTGTTGGATTTTTACCAATAGTTCTTCAACTGAAGATGGATTCAAGACTTTCTTCCACTCTTTATGTTTTATCAAAAAGCCCAAAATACTTACATTTATAAACTATTAAAACAAAAAGGATGTGAATAACCTGAAAAAACTGAAATTTCTTAAGAAAAATAAGTGTAATTTTAACAATATTCTGCCTCAACTTATCATTTCTACATGTGCATTATGGATCGGATCTACAAAGACACTAAACACTTAGTAAAAGGCAGAAAATAGTTAAAATTGTGCTTAATTTTCTTGAGACATTTCAGGTTGTTCATATTTGTTCAGGTTTTTCACATTTTATTGTTCCAGGATTGTTTGTAAACGTCAATATTTTAATAATTTAATGTTATTTTTTGCACTAAAACAAAGACAAAAATTTGAAATTGTCATTATTTATAGACACAATGTAATATTTTTTCCACATCAAACCAAGAAGTACATTTGGAGTCAGTATTTTTTGTAGGTTATTATGTTATTATTTGACTGTAGATCATATGGTTTATTGACAGCTCCAAGTTTTTGTCTTTGTTTTCGTGCAAAAAAAAAAGAAAAAAATAAATAAATTATGAAAATACTCACTTTTATAAACTATTAAAAAAAAAGGAATAACCTGAAAAAACTGAAATTTAAATCGAAAAACTTTTTTCAAAAATAAGTGCAATTTTAACAATATTATGCCTCAACTTATCATTTCTACATGTGCATTATGGATCGGATCTAAAAAGACACTAAACACTGAGTAATAGGCAGAAAATAGTTAAAATTGTGCTTAATTTTCTTTAGACATTTCAGGTTGTTCATATTTGTTCAGGTTATTCACATTTTATTGTTACAGGATAGTTTTTAAACGTCAATATTTTCATAATTTAATGTTATTTTTTGCACTAAAACAAAGACAAAAATTTGAAGTTGTTATTATTTATAGACATAATGTAATATTTTTCCCACATCAAACCAAGAAGTAAATATGGAGTCATTATTTTTTGCAGGTTATTATGTTATTATTTTACTGTAGATCATATTGGTTTATTGACAGCTCCAAATTTTTGTCTTTTTTTCGTGCAAAAAAACCCCAAACACATTTATTATGAAAATACTTACTTTTATAAACTATTAAAAAAAAAAAAGGAATAAAAACTGAAATTTAAATCAAAAAACTTTTTTAAAAAATAAGTGCAATTTTAACAATATTCTGCCTCAATTTATCATGTCTACATGTGCATTATGGATCGGATCTAATAAGACACTAAACACTTAGTAAAAGGCAGAAAATAGTTAAAATTGTGCTTAATTTTCTTTAGACATTTCAGGTTGTTCATATTTGTTCAGGTTATTCACATTTTATTGTTCCAGGATTGTTTGTAAACATCAATATTTTAATAATTTAATGTTATTTTTTGCACTAAAACAAAGACAAAAATTTGAAGTTGTTATTATTTATAGACAAAATGTAATATTTTTTCCACCTCAAACCGAGAAGAAATATATAGTCATTATTTTTTGTAGGTTATTATGTTATTATTTGACTGTAGATCATATTGGTCTGTATGTGGAACCTGAACTATAATAAGTTCCACACCCTTGACTGTGGAGTTTTTGCACTTCGCAAATTCATCCCACGGTCCGGACTGGAACCTTTGGCGGGCCACACTTGGCCCCCGAGCCTCATGTTTGACATCCCTGTTGTAGATGTTTTGTGTACTTTGGCAGTAATTCCTCAATCAATTTTCCTTGCAGCTCCTAATGAAACACTTCACGGATTCTTGATTAGATGTTCTTAGAGGTCTGTTAAGTACTGGCTCCAAAAACAAAAGCAGTGCTATGCCCCCCTTTGTTCTCCGAGAAAATAAAAAAAAAAAAAATTCCCTTATCACTGATGGAAGAATGGAAATATAGAAGGGAAATGTCAGTTCCTGGCCTTATTACTTGCACCCCACAAGCTTATATTTTTCAGACCACAACAGAAAATTAAAACAAATGACTTGTTGACTTTGCATTTGGCTGGCGCGAATGGAAAGTTGAGTAAATAAATGCCACGTCTAACATCTAACATTTGCTCCTTGTTCTATTTTTACCCCCCCTTTCATCCCGTGCTTCCCCTGCCTGCTTCCTCTCCGTCTTGAGTTTATATTTTGACCTTCCTTCAGTCTTTCCAGTGCACTGTTTTGCTGTAAAACCCAGACAGCAAAATGTTAAACAGTGTGCCTAGCCTGGCTTTGCGGTGTTGGTTTGCGTGCCTGACCAGAAATTCAATGAGTACGTATGTGACAAGTGGAGATCTGCAGGTTGTAGACACGCTCAGCGGCATCAGAAGCTCTGGTTCTGGACTAGCTTGATGTCTTGTGTAGTGGAGCGCCGCAAGAAAGCAGAGCGGAGAGGATGACTGGTGCAGAGGCTGTCAGTGCTTTTACAGGAGCAGACAGTGGCCATGGTCTGTGGTTTACTGGGAGCTCATAGAGGACTTTCTGGGCCCGTCTGCATTGTCAACCTGTAGTTTCCACATAAACACTGACTCATGTTCAGCACAGCACCCAACACTCATATAATCCTCATTACACTGGGTTAAAAAAAAATGTTTTTTGCTAGTTGTCTAGGTTTTTTCAACAGAATTAGGACCATTTTGCAGCGCTAAATCCAAAAAATGACATCTGTTTTTCTCAATCAGGTCAGGGTTTTTTTTTTTTAATTTGATCTTCTCACAAAATTGATTACATTTTTGTGACTTAATCGGTTGATTTTTTATATAGTTCTGACCCAAAATAGGTTTTAAGAGAAAAAAAAATCATTTGATCACTTGATTCCTGTTCGGTACAACGGTGTATTCACCGCAGATGTAGCAGAATACGTCAGGCTTATTTTTGTAAGATCTTCTAGTCGAAGCCATTTCATTCACCTGTAATATTAAAAAAAACATTAATCATAAATTGGCAAAAGTAAACTCTTCAGAACTCGTTTATTGCAAGAAATATGAAAGAATTTTGTATCATATGATGTGAAAATGCCCATAAATGTAAGCAAAACTGTTAAACAGCCAATATGTAGCATAGTTCAGAAAGTTGACCTGATTGAGCAAAATTAATGTGATTTTTGGATTCAGCACACCAAAATTATCCTAAATCAGCTCGAAAAACTTCATAAATTTGTTGTTGACCAGTGTAATGTATCATCCCATACACTGCAGTTCATCCAATTATTGTAACTTTGCTGCTCACGATAAACCTGATCTGCGGAACATGTTTGAGTGTAAATCAGTTGCTAATTATTATTAGACTGTAATTAACAGTTTTCTGCAACAATTTTTTTTGTTTTTTGCATATCTTCCTGAGACCCAGCAATGCATTTTGTCCTCTATAAGGGACAAAAGTTTGACAGTTTTACTTAAAAAATACTGTGCGTTACCCTCTACGACTACAACAATGGCTGGACATTATAGAGGAAATATACTCCATGGAAAAATTAACATTTCTACTGAGGATTAAGATGGGAACTTTTAAGCGAAGATGGGAGAAATGGATCATATTCAAGGACAGAAATTCTTGATATCAGATTGAGTATGGAAATACTGTCAAATGTATGAGGAACAACAGCCCCCTTGCTTTATTGTGTGTCTCCCCCCCCCCCCTTTTTTTTTTTGTTGTTGTTGTTATTAAGCATTGTTATGCACTGTAAAAGTGTTTCAAAACATTAAAATAAAGGGTATAAAAAAAAATAAAATAAAATACTGTGCGTTACAAAGGACATTCTGTTAAAAAAATCAATCAATAACTAAAAGTATTTTAAAAATGTGATTGATTTTTTTATATCGTTCTCACCCAAAATAGGTTTTAAGAGAAAAAAAGTCATTTTCTAACAGGATTCCTGTTAGGTACAATGGTGTATTCACCGCAGATGTAGCAGAATACGTCAGGCTTATTTTTGTAAGATCTTCTAGTCGAAGCCATTTCATTCACCTGTAATATTAAAAAAAACATTAATCATAAATTGGCAAAAGTAAACTCTTCAGAACTCGTTTATTGCAAGAAATATGAAAGAATTTTGTATCATATGATGTGAAAATGCCCATAAATGTAAGCAAAACTGTTAAAAAGCCAATATGTAGCATAGTTCAGAAAGTTGACCTGATCGAGCAAAATTAATGCGATTTTTGGATTCAGCACACCAAAATGATCCTAAATCAGCTCGAAAAACTTAAACAATAAATTTGTTGTTGACCAGTGTTATCAAAATACCTTATCGTCATTCTAGCCGTGTGGAAAAAAGTCGACTGAATCTTTATTTTGTAGAATCATTAAACTTTCTGTACAGATTCTGTACGCTTTTACATAGTCCATAAAAAAAACGGATAAATCCATCATGCAAAGGCAAACAGGCATAGTATTCCTACGAAAAAACTGAATAAACATAATAAGTTGACTTTAGAGCAGCCTTTTACTTAAAAAATTCCCCTTATAATTTATATAATATCCAATAATTGCGGTAGATTTTGCATCAAAAGCATCATTTAGTACCTGCTAAAGTTCTTATATGATGGTTCCTTCATTTTAATGAGCTGAGACTTTCATGTCGTCTTTTGGGTGTGCTACGCATGAAAATGATCAGTAAAGTCAACAAGATTTTCAGTTTGGATTTATTACACTGGGTTACAAAAAAAATGTTTTTTGCAAGTTGTCTAGGTTTTTTCAACTGAATTAGGACCATTTTGCAGCGCTAAATCCAAAAATGACATCTGTTTTACTCAATCAGGTCAGGTGTTTTTGCTAATTTGATTTTGAAAAATTTGATCTTCTCACAAAATTGATTACATTTTTGTGACTTTATCAGTTGATTTTTTATATAGTTCTCACCCAAAATAGGTTTTAAGAGAAAAAAAAATCATTTGATCATTTGATTCCTGTTCGGTACAACGGTGTATTCACCGCAGATGTAGCAGAATACGTCAGGCTTATTTTTGTAAGATCTTCTAGTCGAAGCCATTTCATTCACCTGTAATATTAAAAAAAACGTTAATCATAAATTAGCAAAAGTAAAATCTTCAGAACTCGTTTATTGCAAGAAATATGAAAGAATTTTGTATCATATGATGTGAAAATGCCCATAAATGTAAGCAAAAATGTTAAAAAGCCAATATGTAGCATAGTTGAGAAAGTTGACCTGATTGAGCAAAATTAATGTGATTTTTGGATTCAGCACACCAAAATTATCCTAAATCAGCTCAAAAAACTTAAGATAATAAATTTGTTGTTGACCAGTGTTATAGACAGTGCTGGGAGTAACGGGTTCCATAAGTAATGCATTACAGCAGTGGTTCCCAACCTTTTTTGGCTCGTGACCCCATTTTAACATCACAAATTTCTGGCGACCCCAGACATTCAAAATGGGGATTTTTTTTTTTTTTGCTAAAATTCAAAACAGAGCTAAGCTAACAGTTATAATGTAAACTATCTGCTGTTAGAGCATGTGAAGACTATGACACTATCATTTTGACTGACTATCAAAATAACCGACTATGACTATTTCAGTTTGAAGAAGAAAACTTGATGATACCATAATACAGGTAAGTTTAAACAAAAAGTTTAATGCTGTATTCAGTGGGTGATACGTCTGTGGGTACATAGTGTTGATTCTTTGGTGGTTTTGGTAATAAATGTGTTCTGGTACATGACTTCCCCCTGCTGTTGACGGTCTGGATTATCAATACTACTACGACAGATTTGGTGATACACAAATACAACTAATTTGTTTTAGTGCAGTTGTTCCCGGACCTTTTTTGGCTCGTGACCCCATTTTAACATCACAAATTTCTGGCGACCCCAGACATTCAAAATGGGGATTTTTTTTTTTTTTTTTTTTTTTTGGCTAAAATGTATGTTTTTGATCATGCAATAGTTTGCTCTACTATGTTGCAAATAAACGTTAATTTTAGACCACATTTAGTCTATATAATGTATATTATTATGGACGGAGGCAGTAAAGCCAGGTGTAGATTACTGCACAAAGTGACAATTTTATTTTCCTTGGTCAGGATATGTACAGTCAGTCCAGCTTGGATTTACAAGGCTGACAATTACTACTGAACAAACAAGAACTCAAACTATGAATTATGAAAGAGCTGCAGCATCTGAAACCGACCACAATGAACATTTGACAGATAAACAGAACCACAGTGCTTCGGTTTCAGCTTCAGTTTGTCTTTTATGGATTGGGATTTTCTCTGTCAACACAACATGTATTTTTTATCAGTAACTTTATTGTTATTTTTATCATTAAACTAGAAATTTCAGGCGACCCCCTTTGAATTCCAGGTGACCCCATGTGGGGTCCTGACCCCAAGGTTGAAAAACACAGCATTACAGGAACAGATAACTTTTTGCTGTAATGCAGTAGTGTAAGGCATTACTCTGGATTATCATAAAGGGGAGGTAAACATGACAAATTCATGGGGCCCAGTGGATATAGGCTGGAAGTTGTGATAATTTCATGTAAACTCTGGAGTAAAAGAGAGGTGTAGAAGCCGGGAGTCAGACATCCAGAGTTAAGTTTCAGTCTCGGTTTCACGCCAGTTGCAGTAGTTATGACACTTATAGAGTGCCCCCCCCCCCCCGGTTACCTAACATGGGGCCTACATTTGCTAGCGGCGCCCCAGGCATTACTAATCAATTTTTTGTAATATTTTACTCGGTACATTTTCAGTAGCGCTTGCGTTACAACACACTTTTCGCCCATAATTTAATTGCTCAAATTAAACAAACCAAAAAAAAACCTAGCAAGACCGTGAGACCTTCACGAACCAAAAATGTATTGGCCACATGGACGCTATTATTTATTTTTATTTTTATCTTACCTTTATTTAACCAGGAAGTCCCATTGAGATTAGGAATCTCTTTTGCAAGGGATACCTGGCCAAGGTAGCAACCATACAAAGTCCAAACAACATAAAACAGATACATGATACACAATTAACAATAAAACACAATAACAACTATTCAACCATAATGGCATCAAGAAAAACAGTTCTCATTACTCTCTAACCCTGCTTTCAAGCAGCTAGTTAGCATGATCCCTGATCAGCAATGACAAGGTAAGCTAACGTTTCCATGACTAGTTAGAATTCTGTATCGATTGTTGATTTATCTACCAGCATTCTCAACGCCACGCCCCCTGTTTGAACATGTGAAATATTTTAAAAAAATCCAAGTATTCCTGCTGGGAATCGAACATTGTAGACCGTAGTGTTACTTACTCAGCCATCTATCCACATGTATTTCGGGGCGCAAATATATGCATCCCAAGGCTCTCCTATCTCTTGTATTGGGGGGGGTTCTACTGCGCACGTGCCATTTATGATGAGAGTCTGTATGTATCTCAAAAATAATACAGGAATCACGTAACACATTACAATTCTGAGAGAGTAATATTGTAAAGAAAGGGATTACTTTTAACCCTCCGGTATCCGGGTGCACCTTTTAGGCACACTTTGCACTTCTTTTTAAAAAATTTCATATTATTTTTCACAATTTAAATAAGGTTAGAATTCAAAAGTTGTTCATTTTTGCATGATCTTTAAAATTCTGGCCACCAACTAAAATTTGCACATTGTAAACAAAAGAAAATTACCAGACTAGCATCTGTCTGCCACGTGTGCCTAAAACGCACTATTTCTTCCATTTGATCTGTATGATTAGGGCTGACCTGGATTTACAAAAATAAAATCAAATTAGAGCAGAAAAATAAATCAATATATCATATTTAATAGTTTGATTTATAGGTGTGCATTTTACGCACACTTGGTGACAGATGCTAGTATTTTTGAACATTTGGCCTAGCGCCAAAAATAATAATGCAAATTAATCAATGTTGGAGTTAATCATTGACATATGCCAGGCTGCAAAAATGAAATAATATGTGATCACTTTTTATGTAGTATACTGAAAAAAATTTTTTTTTGTGTTTTTTGCATCCAAAAAAATGGTTTGTTTACATTACAAACACGGCATTTAAAGGGTTATAAAATGTGACAGTTATTGAGTATTTGGTATTTTTATTTACAGCTCAAGTTGATGAAATAGAAAAAAGTGTAAAAGAATTCAAAACAAACTGTATGAAAAATTTTATGACATCATTCCACAAGTGTGCCAAAAAGGCACACTTGGTGCTTAGTAAGGGCCTTGCTGGATGGGATACCGGAGGGTTAAATAATGGTAACAAGTAATCTATAATGTAATACAGATTGGAAGTAACTTGCACAACACTGACTGTAGAACACCTGATGTATGAAACACAAACATTTACTCATCTGAGCGTGCCTAAAATAGTTGTTTCTGACTATGATTATCAAGCAGCTGGAACATTTGGTCATGTGACAGCTATATCCATAATGGACAGAAATAACATCTGTGGGATGGCTGGGAAGTGCTGTGGCATGGGCTGTAATTTCCTTGTCTGTTCTGTGCATACTGTCATCTCCAATAACAAAGATTTCCCAGATGCAACATTTGTGGTCGGTAGTAAAGAGGAAAAAAGCTGTGCGTACGGTCATCTGGCTTTATGTGTCGTTTCTGTTTCCTCGCGGCGTCTCGGATTTAATGGTTTTAAAAGGAAATGAAAGTGTGCACGTGCTCAAATAGTTGTGTCGTTTCCAGAACTGCGGCGGTGTTCAACAGCAATCGGCTCATTCCCAAAGTCACCTATAACAGCACAAAGCCGTCGTATAGCTCTGTCATTTCACCAAACATCTACCTTTTAACGGCCCACACTTTGAACTGTGGCTGCCACATTTCTTCGGAGAATTTTTTCCTATTAGCAGTTGATTTAATCTGAGGAGTCATTCTGAGCCCCTGTTTTTCTTCCTCTGTTTGACAGGCTGTCACAACCGAGCTCCAGAGCCCGCTGCCTCCGTTTGTGACCACATCTGAGCTGGTGAGAAACTACGTCGTGTTCCCCCCACCACTTTCCTTTCCTTTCCTTTCCTTTTCTTTTTTTTTTTTTCTTTTATTTCCAGCCACAGTATGGCCTTATTCTGTCGTTTTCCAATCCAACTGCGATCACTGTAAAGAATGTGTTTGTGAGCTAAGTGACGGCGATGACGACCTCTGACACGCATGTTTATGAGAAGTAAGAAAGGTAATAAATAATAAGTCAAGAGATTCAGGAAGTGAGAACATGTCAACATTTCAGACAGAATGGGTGAAGTAACAAAGCTTTGTTATAGCATGGGGGGGGGGGGGGGGGGGGGGGGTCGGTATTTCCTAGTGATCTCAAGGGTGTTGTAATAGAATAGACAATAGACTGTCCAGGAAACATGCTCCTGGGACTAAATTACAGATTGTTTAGGGCTGACTCTGTGCTCTGGTGTGGGTGTACTTCCTGTTCCTCTACCTCTAAACCTAGTGTTGGATAACTACAGGAAATATCCCCTTGTGCACACACACACATACAAGTATACATGTTTAACCTGCATGATCTCCAGTATGGGGTTAATTAGAAAGTGTTTAACCCTTTCATGCATACTGGTCACAACAGTGGACAGTTCTTCTCCAGCTGTTCTCTTGTATATTCATGGGTTTTGTTGTTTTAGTTCCATATCAGCCAACATAGTGGACGCTTACATTGGGTTACAAAAAAATGTTTTTTGCAAGTTGTCTAGGTTTTTTCAACTGAATTAGGACCATTTTGCACCGCTAAATCCAAAAATGACATCTGTTTTTCTCAATCAGGTCTTCTCAATTTGATTTTTAAAACTTTGATCTTCTCACAAAATTGATTACATTTTTGTGACTTTATCAGTTGATTTTTTTATATAGTTCTCACCCAAAATAAGTTTTAAGAGAAAAAAAAATCATTTTCTGACAGGATGTATTTATTAAGTGTTACAAACTGTAGCAGAATACGTCAGGCTTATTTTTGCAAGATCTTCTAGTCAAAGCCATTTCATTCACCTGTAATATTAAAAAAAACGTTAATCATAAATTGGTAAAAGTAAAATCTTCAGAACTCGTTTATTGCAAGAAATATGAAAGAATTTTGTATCATATGATGTGAAAATGCCCATAAATGTAAGCAAAAATGTTAAAAAGCCAATATGTAGCATAGTTCAGAAAGTTGACCTGATTGAGCAAAATTAATGTGATTTTTGGATTCAGCACACCAAAATTATCCTAAATCAGCTCAAAAAACTTCAACAATAAATTTGTTGTTGACCAGTGTTATGTATCATCCCATACACTGCAGTTCATCCAATTATTGTAACTTTGCTGCTCATGATAAACCTGATCTGCAGGAACATGTTTGAGTGTAAATCAGTTGCTAATTGTTATTAGACTGTAATTAACAGTTTTCTGCAACAATTTTTTTTTGTGTTTTTTGCATATCCTCCTGAGACCCAGCAATGTATTTTGTCCTCTATAGGGGACAAAAGTTTGGCCGTTTTACTTAAAAAATGCTGTCCATTACAAAGGACATTCCTTCAAAAAATATCAATCAATAAATAAAAAATATTTTAAAAATGTATCTGAAAAAACTGTTGCATTATGCAGTTTCCAATCAAGACCATTTTTTAATGTAAAAAAGCTAAAAATGTCAATTTCCTGGGTCTCAGGAGGATATTATCTCCATGAAATGAGTAATAACTAATATTAGAGCAGTGGTTCCGAAAGTTAACCCTAACCCTAACTTGTCCTGTCCTCAGTGTCATTTTCAGACCTAAACAAGTTGAATTAACTTTAAAAGTCAGGAACAGCTGCCATGGGTAAAGAAATGAAACTGACATGGTGGCCAAAGTGTTAATGCTGTAACCTGGCAATTTTGGGGAAAACAAGATGGATGCCCATCGTCCCCTCCCATGACCTTTGATTGGATTTAAATCCCACCACTACTTCACACAAACCAGTTTTAACTTGGATTGCATAATTTGCCCCTGCTCACTCACGCATGAAAACCTGGGTCTGTACATTTGGACAAACATCCACCAATCCCCTACCTACTGACGTCCATAAAAGAAAATTCCAAAAATTATCAACTGGGGTAATTTTTCAAAATCTATTGTTTTTTTTTTGATACACCCTGTATAACCCACCACATCCTCCTCATATACGTCTGTTGCGTTACTTTTAGAATTACGTACCACCCCCATCCCCATCCCACAATTTTTTTCAGGCATGGGGGTGTGCCAGTAGGCTCCTGATGCTGTTAGTGGGGTGTGGTTCAAAAAAGGTTGTGAAACCCTGGCAAGACCACCTCTTGCTAGCACAAAAACTTTTAATTGAAAAAATACAAGTTTTGGCGAAATTGACATTTTTCCATTAGGCAAATTTTTCTGCGCAAGTTATATTCGCGCGATATGAGGGTCAGTGGAAAAGCGACCAACGTAGGTAAAACCATATCTGATGTAGTCGTTGCCATGATTTGAATGGAAACTTTTTGGTCTTCTTTTATGCTGTGAAATGTCTGGTGTTAAGTAGCATTACAGTGCATTACCGCCACCTACTGTTGGGGAGTATGAATGCACGTGCTCTCCATAAAAAATAAAGTACAGGATTTGTTTTTTAACATTATTTTTTGCCAGAGACCCACTGAAAACAAATTTGCAACCAACTCTTTGGTCGGGACCCACCAGTTGAGAATCATTACCATAAGCATAAGTGTTTTTCAACCTTGGGGTTGGGACCTTATGTGGGGTCACCTGGAATTCATATGGGGTCACCTGAAATTTCTAGAAAAAAAAAAAAAAAAGGTAAATAAATAACTAATAAAAAATATTTTTTAATCATTCAATATATATATATACTAGTCAACATTTGCTAGGGATCAGTTTTATATTTGCACAATAATTGATGTTGTATAATATTTTGGGTGACTTCATATATTATGTGTGTACTTTGGCTAGTCATTTAAAGAAAAATGGACCAAAAGGTAAAAAAAACATAAATTTTTATTGCACTTTCAGGCAAAAGGGTGATACAACCCTAGAAATTAGAGTTCACAACAATTACTCTTCCAATTTTGTTATCACTGAAACCACTCAGAATGTTCTGAAACACATACGGTGTGATGTCAATAATGTGTGTGGCCACCATCCGCATCCGCAGGCTGTACTCCACTGGGAAAATAAACTGTCAAGTTTCCAGAATTACACCCCCGAATATAGCAAAGTTATAGTCCTGATCCCTAGCAAATGTTGACTAGTGTATTTCATATTAATTAAAACACCACACATTTTTCCTAATAAAAATCAAGTTCAAATTAAATGCAGGATATAACATCTGGGAGGGCATATCTTGATTGACCTGATGTGTTGCTACACCTCAACCTGCCCGGACACAGTCGAAACCGGACCGAACAGAGAATGGAAATATTTCTTCACCTGCCTGGCCCCATTAAGACATCTAAGAGAAAAATGTCTCTGTTTTGAATGTCTGGGGTCACCAGAAATGTGTGATGTTAAAACAGGCCCACGAGTCAGAAGAGGTTTGGGAACCACTGACCTAAGTTAACCTTTTCCCAGGTGTGATTCTGAACCTGAATGAGGTATGCTTACACGAATAAGGAACCACTCTGGATCATGACTATCTGTGGAAAATAGGAACGACCAAGTACCAAGCAATGTGAAGTGTGAGAGCAGGCTGCTTCTGCTCATTCTGGGTCACAGCGTTCAGGATGAAGTACCCCGTCACCAACAAACAGGAGAACAGCCTCTGAGGGGCGGTTGCTCCAAAAACTCACTGCTCCTTAAATGTTCTGAGGTGGAGTTAAACACCATCAAACTGAGCAGTTCAGGGTGGTTGGTCACTGTGTGGTAGCAGCCTCTAGCAGCCACTGAAGGGTTGAAAATCCAACAAATCAGGGTGTTTGCTTGCACAGATGTTCAAAGTCTTAACCCTTTAACCCATAAAGACCCAGTGCTACTTTTGTGTCAGTTCCCAAATGAATTTTTCTCTATTTCTACCTTTACTGACTGATTTATTGCCAATTAAAAAAAAAAAAACAAAAAAAAAAAAACAAACTTCTTTATTTGGCATTTTTTGGTGTGTTCCATGTGTTTTCCTATATTTAATTCACAGATCATGTAGATGTTCATGAAAACTCAGAGTAAATCAGTTAATTATATTAAAACAGAGACAAATGAAGAAAAAGTTACTTTTTCAGCAACGATATCGATAAATGAACATTAGACAAATGTCTCCATCCACTGTCATTGATCCAACTCTATGGGTTTTACTGGTGAATCAATGTTGTAGAACATTTTCTTTCAGGGGCCATATTCAGCCCAATTTAATCTCCAGTAGGCCGGACCAGTAAAATAATCACATAATAGCCTATAAATGATGACAACTCCAAATTTTTTAGTGCAAAAAAATAACATTAAATGATGAAACTATTTCTATCCAAAACAAAAAAGTTGTGAATAACAGGAAAAAACTGAAATTTCTGTAGAAAAACAAGTACAATTTTATCAATAGTATGCCTCAACTTATGACTCCTATGTGTGCATTGACAGATCAGATCTACCAAGACACAAAACAGGCAGATTATTGTTAAAATTCCACTTATTTTTCTTTAGACATTCCAGGTTGTTCATATTTGTTCAGGTTATTGCCATTTTCTTGTTAAAGGATATCAGAATTTAATGTTCTTTGCAATAAATCAAAGAGAAAAAATTTGGTGTTGCCATTATTTACAAGCATGATGTCAATATTTTTCTCACATTAAACCAAGAAGAAAATTTGGACTCATTATTTCTAGGCTATTATGTTATTATTTTTGAGTTTGATGCCCTTGACTGTTAATATCTTCAGGGTAATTTTTGCATTTTGCACTTTGCAAATTCATCCCGCGGGCCGGATTGGACCCTTTGACGGGCCGGTTTTGGCCCCCGGGCCGCATGTTTGACACCTGTGTTGTAGAAGATGACGGTGTTTCCATGTTCACTACAGAGCCTTTGAATATCCAAATGGGTCATATCTGATGGCCATGAAAAGATGAAAAACTGTATTTTACACCAATTATTTACATGTATTGATAGGATTAGTGGACATTTTACATCAGTAGATGAATGTTTAGGTCTTTATGGGTTAAAATGAACTTTTCTACAACACACAACAGGTACAATCTCAACCAAAAAAGTAGAAACGCAAATATAAAAGTACATAAACTTAACCCATAAAGACCCAAACGTCCACTAGCTAACAAAATCATCTACTGATATAAACCGTTTAATCCCTGTTGATCCACTAATACATGTAAATAATTGGCGTAAAATACAGTTTGTCATCTTTTCATGGCCATCAGATATGACCCATTTGGACGTTCGGAGGCTCTGTAGTTACCGTGGAAACACCGTCATCTTCAACAACATTGATTCACCAGTAAAACCCATGAAGTTTGAACACTGACAGTGGATGGAGACACTGGGTTTAGGATCAATTAATGATAGATTTTACTGAAAAAGTCACTATTTCTACAGTTTTTTTCTGTTTTTGATAAAAAAATAACCTTTGTATTTACTCTGAGCTTTAATTAACATCTACATGATCAGTGAATTAAATATAGGAAAATACATAATTTACACTGAAAAACTCAAAGAGGATAATATTACAATAAATGGTGATAAATCACTTTACAAATAAGTGAAATAAGTGAAGTGATTGAATATAAAGAAAAAATTATTTGGGAACTGACACAAATGTCACACTGGGTCTTTGTGGGTTAAAAAAAACCCTGCAGTTTTGAAAAAGTCTGGAATTTTTATTTGGATAAAGAGCAAGCATCCTGGAAATTGATGTATTTAGGGGTGAACAAACAACATAAGAGTTTCCAACTAACCACAGAAAGTTTGTAGAGATTCAACAGTGTAATGTTTACTCATGTACAGATCTAAGGAAACACAACTAGCTTCGGGCTAAAATAACAAGCAAATCTATCCATAAAAACCCCCTAATCAAAATAAACTGAAGCAGAAAAGCAACAAAGCGAAGAAGAAACATTCTACCTTGAAAGAATATTAAAGAAAATACCAGGAAATATTCAACGGCAGGCTGGTCATTTGTCTACCAATCTCCTCCATCTGCCTTTATGCTTCATTTCACATATTGACTCCCATCCAAACTGGGCTAAGACAACATATCTTGCATATTTTTAGAGGAAAAACAAACAGATGCATTAAAAATACAAACACAGTTGTAACAAAATCAAATAAAAAGTTCAAACCCACTGCGGTTTTTGCTGCAAAAAAGATTTTTAGCCGTTTCTAAGGCAACATGCTGAAAGACCACAAACCTATTGCAGTTAAAAGGCTGCAAGGGCAATTAAAAATGAAGGGTCTGCCGCTGTAGAACGTTGCCCTTTTTCATTTTGGTTCAGTGGCAGCAACATCTGGGCTGTGTGTTAGCTCCGAGTTGTAAAGGGGGTCGTCCGTGGAGACTGGTTGTTCTAGAGGCCTTTTCTGGAAGGGTAAAAAAAAAAAAAAAAAAAAGAAAATTAATAGCTCTGGGTTGTCACTATAAATCCCTGTGAGACAGAATAAATGCTTAGCTTCAGGAGAAACTTTTTTGTCGTGCTTATTCACTTTGCTCTCTAAATTCTGCTCACTACTTTCTCTCATTGAGTCCAACAAGGACAAGAATTAATGGACCGATGTTTATGTCCAGACTGAAGTTCTTCACTGTGCTTATTAAATTGGCCCACGTTCCCAATATGTCTAATTAGGAAAATCCTTTTTATTATTCTGCCAATTGTCAAAATATAAGAGGCAATTTTACTGAAAAACATCTCATGTACTAGTTATAATGGAATTTGTCTGTTATAAATGATGGAATTCACAGGATTGTATGTGCCTGAAGTTTATTTTATATTGAGTCAGCTTCACTTTGTCATTAACATTGGAGTTAATTGATGACTAAGAGCCTGAGTCGTTTATTTTATTATTACCCCCCCCCCCCCACACACACACACACACACACACACAAGGGGCAAGGGGTATTGTTTGTTTGTTTGTTTGTTAACACTCTAGCAGCAAAACTATAGGTTGAATTCATACCAAATTTGGTTTATAGATTGCCAGTGACTCAGAATAGATTGGATTATATTTTGGGAAAAGTAGGGGAAAGTTCAAAATTTTGTACGAATTTTTAAATCTTTTTTTTTTTTTTTTACCATTTACTTATAAGGGGCAAAATTTCAAATGTCTGTAGCAGCAAAACTATTGGTTGAATTCATACGAAATCGGGTTTTTAGATTACTAGTGACCCAGAGTAGATCTGATTACATTTTGGAAAAAGTAGGTCAAAGTGGAAATTTTTTATGAATTTTTAAAATCTTTTTTTCCCCATTTACTTATAATGGGCAAAATTTCAAATGCATGTAGCAGCAAAACTGTTGGTTGAATTCATACCAAATTGGATTTATAGATTGCCAGTGACCCAGAATAGATGTCATTATATTTTGGGAAAAGTAGGTGAAAGTTCAAAAATTTTTATGAAAATTTTCAATTTTTTTTTTTTTTTTTTTTTACCATTTACTTATAATGGGCAAAATTTCAAATGTCTGTAGCAGCAAAACTATTGGTTGAATTCATACAAAATTGGGTTTTTAGATTACCAGTGACCCAGAATAGATCTCATTACATTTTGGGAAAAGTTGGTCGAAGTTCAAATTTTTTATGATTTTTTTCAAACTTTTTTTCCTCCCATTTACTCATAACAGGCAAAATTTCAAATGTCTATAAAAGCATTCATTTTGTTTCAGTTTACTTCAAACTTGGCACATATATAGAGGCAACTGATATGCTGACATCAGCACATGCATAGACATGATGACATCAGCTGGATGGATGCCAAAATAAGCGACAATATGTGCGAGGGGTGGGGTTTTTTGTGCCAGGAACCACTTGTTTATCTTTAATTTAACCAGGAAGTCCCATTTAGATTAGAAATCTCTTTTGCAAAGGGGACCTAGCCAAGGTAGCAGCAGTACAAAATCAAAACTGTACAAAACACAAACATGATACAGAATGAAAAAAACAGAATAACAATTATTCAGAATCCGTATATCATTCGTTCTTTTCATATTCAATTAAGAATCCACAATCGGAAAACGAAAAAATGACTCGTTATTTCATTATTCATGTACAAGCGAGTTGTTTTTCATTCTTTTGATTGTACTCACAAATTAAAAATTGCAAATAAGCAAATGGACCAAATGTCATGTTTCATGTTGACATTTCTGATCCGTGTATCATTCGTTCATTTGTTTTTCAATTTAAAACCAAAAATCAAAAAACAAAAAAACACACTCGTTTCAAAACCCCAATGAAAAACGGATAACGGTTCATTTTTCCATTTCACGATTTTGTGCTCAAATGAAAAATGGAAAAAACGGATAACGACTATTTCATCCGATTTTGCTATTTTCAATATAGTTAAATTGTCTGACCCGGAAGTAGTTGTTACTAGGGAAAAAATAAACAAACAGAATTTTCTGAATTAACAATATACTGTTTTCTGAAAAAAAATTAAATTCGGCTCTGTTTTTCTGAATTAATTAATACAGAAAAACAGAGCCGAATTCATTTTTTGTGTGAACACAATACGCTTCCGTACGTATTCAACAGCTGCTTAATTCTAGCAAAATATTCCTCCAGTCTGGCCATGATTCCGTTGGTTTATTTTTTCCCTAGTAACGACTACTTCCGGGTCAGACAACTTAATCATATTGAAAACAGCAAAATCAGATGAAACGGTCGTTATCCGTTTTTTCCATTTTTCATTTGAGCAAAAAAATCGAGAAATGGAAAAACGAACCGTTATCCATTTTTCATTGTGGTTTTGAAACGAGTGTTTTTTTTTTGTTTTTTGTTTTCAAATTGAAAAACAAATGAACGAATGATACACGGATTATTCAACCATAGCGGACTCTCAAGAAAAAAAAAAAAAAAAAGTCACAGTCTTGGGTTAATTTTGGCAGATTTCCATTTGTTTTAGTTCAATATTTGCTCTGTCAACACTACATTCAGTTGACTTCAGGGAACATGCTCTGTTGAAATAAAAACAGTTGAGGGGTTTCAGACAACACCATTCGGTATACACTGTAAAACCCCTAGTGTGTACTGGGACAGTGGGAGAAGGGGAGGATGAAGGAAGCGCAGGTTGAAGGAGAGGGAAAAGGCCAATGCATTTCACAGGCCCAGTTATGTTCCCTCTGTAAAAACATCAAGGCTTTGCTTCAGTGCACTTCACAGCACGGCTCCACAGCCTCTGTGTTTGATGGCTGTGTTAGCGGACCACTGCCCAACACCCCCACTCTGGAAGGGTCAAACGGGTTCAAAGAGGAGCTGGTCTTTAATCAAACTGCAACAAACAGTGCAGAGTGTCAGTTTTGGCTTATAGAATGACTCTTTTTGTTCCTATATCACAAAAAGCAATTCGGGATACACTATATGGACAAAAGTATTGGGACACGGGTTTTTTTCTAACATTGGTCTGGGATAAAAACAGTAATGACGTCTTATAATGAGTTCAAAATGCATCTAATTAAAGAGCTGCCGACAATTTTTTTTAGTCCCTTCTATTGTATATTTTTTTTATACGTCCAAGTGCTAAGTGTATTTTAATAATCTTTGAATGACTTTGTCTGATGGGTTATTCCACCCATCACCTGTCTTCCAATCACCAAGTCAGTAGCCTTTCAGCATCCAGGTTGCCATGGTAGCGATCCGTGTCACTTGTACTTCGCGGAAGTAAAAGTGAAACTTAAGGCTCATTTACCTGAATTTTTGCAAACTTTCATTTGAGTGGGCAGGACGTTTGTCCTGTTCTATTCTATATTATACTTATAAGTCTGGTGGTGATTTTTTTGTATGAAATTTATGGTGTGGTGGCAAGGATTAGTGGAAACGCTAGTAGTAGATGCTCATGCTGGATCTGGCAACCCCTAGTATAGTGGGAGGGAGAGAGGATACCACACTCTACAGGATTTTGAATGTGATTGCAGTACCAGTTTTGGCCATAATCCTACACATGGCACCTTTAAATTTTGTATTGCAGAACTTGTTTTGTAATCGAAGGTATTTTAAATGTATGGTTTAAGTTAAGTGTCTTTGAGTACCTAGAAAAGCGCTATATAAAACTGATATATTATTATTATTATTATTATTATTATTGATAATAATAATGATAATAATAATAAGAATAAGAATAAGAATAAGAATAAGAATAATTGTATGTTTATAACTTTGTACTACCTTTTTGGGTGACGATGAAAAATATCCATTAGGCTACAGCAATGTGAATTAATGTACAATGTTCCTGTCGCATAAACCCATGAATATCATTTATAGTTTTATATTGTGATAAATATCATTGCACTGCTTTGGTTAGTTTGGTTGAAATTATTATATTTACTTCCCAAATGTCTTAGATATGGTTTTCTCTTAAACTATGTGGACAAAAGAATTGGGACACTTTGAATTCAGGTGTTTTTTTTCTAACATTAGTCTGAGGTAAAAATAATAATGACATCTTATAATGAGTTAAAAATGCATCTAATAAAGGAGCTGCCAACATTTTGTTTTAGTCCTGTCTATTGTATGTTTTTTTATACATCTAAGTGCTAAGTGTATTTTAATCATTTTTTTATTGACTTTGTCGGATGTGTTGTTAATGTTAAGTTTTGTAATGCAAAACTTGTATTGTACTCGAAGGTATTGTAAATGTATGGTTTAAGTTAAGCATCTTTGAGTACCTAGAAAAGCGCTATATAAAACTGATGTATTATTATTATTATTATTATTATTATTATTATTATTAACAACAACAACAACAATAATAATAATAATACAAGTTGTATGTTCATAACCTTGTGCTACCTTTTTGGGTGACGATGAAAAATATCCATTAAGCTACAGCAATGTGATTTAATGTACAATGTCCCTGTTGAATAAATAATAATAAATAAGTGTCATGATGTAGTTTTATATTGCGATAAATATAATTGCATTGTATTGGTTAGTTAGGTTGAAATTGCTATATTTGCTTCCAAATTGTCTCAGTGATGGTTTTCTCTTATTTTTTTTTATCCATAACTATGATTTTAAATGTTCTAACTCTAAATTTCTAAATATTTTTCATGCTCTGACTGTAAATAATAATAATCTATTTTCTTCACATCTCACTTAGGAAGAAAAGTCTCCCATTACACTTTAAGGAAATATTGATGTTTATATCTCAAATCAATATGAATAGGACATGTTATGAGCTTTAGCCATGATGTGTCCCATTATTTTTGTCCATATGATTTGTAAATATATTTATCACAACCTTTTGGGAAAGAAACACTTGAATTCAATGTCAGAATACTTTTGTCCATGTAATGTATGTCATGATACTTTGATCTTTTACATTGCTTGTCATAACACAAGTCTTTTTTTTTTTTTTTTAACCTTTATTGAAGCGACACAAAGTGACAAAGAGATTTGTGTACAGTATTATACAATATTTACATTGACATTACATCATCATCATCATGGGGGGGGTTAAGATATATGGCATGTAGTATACAAAAGAAACAAAATGTCAGTCAGTAATAAAAATCAACGTCCTGTCGTATGAAGTCTGGTGACCGAAACAGATGTAATTCTAAATCTAATTGGGATTTAAAATGTATACGTGTAAAGATTCGTCCCTTAACCATAAAGACCCAAACAGCCACCAGTGACACAATCCATCCACAAATCTAAACTGTTTAATACCTGTTGAGCCACTAAACCTATTAATACATGTAAATAATTGGTGTAAAATGCAGTTTGTCATCTTTTCATGGTCATCAGATATGGCCATTTTGGACATTCAGAGGCTCTGTAGTTACCGTGGAAACACCGTCATCTTCTACAACATTGATTCACAGTAAAACCCGTAGAGATGGATCAATGACAGTGGATGGAGACACTTGGTTTATGTTCAGTTGCTGATATATTTGCCTGAAAAAGTCAATTTTTCTTAATTTTTCTCTATTTTGATATAATGAACTTTGAATTTACTCTGAGTTTTTATGAACATCATCATGATCTGCAAAATAAATATAGGAAAATACATGATTTACACCAAGAAATGCAAAATACAGAGGATAATATAAAAAAAAAAAAAGGTGATAAATCAGTTAAGAAAGGTAGAAATAGTGAAAAATTCATTTGGGAACTGCTACAAAAGTAGCGCTGGGTCTTTATGGGTTAATAGACAGTTTTTGGTAACTTTTCCTCTTAAAGTCCCATTTAAACTTAAAACTTATTTCTGTTTTTTTTCATGTTATGATGAAAAGAGGCGATCCCTATCTGTAGCTGGTTTTAGGACATCAGTAACATCAAACTGGGTCAAAGTAAGATATCTTTGCACTGTCAGCTTTTGCTCATTTTCAGACTTTTCAGTCCTTCTCTGTGCATCTTGAACGTATTTGGAGTGGCTCCCAGCCAGCACCTCTGTGATGATATAATATATGGAAGTCATAATTCCATATCTTCAAGCGTGCCTAATAAGCTCTCAAAATGGACACAGATGAGCAGTAATTAATCTCCCGCAACGGTACAGGCTAATTTTTGGTCTCATCAAATGACTGATTATCTTTCTCTTCCTTTGCAAGACTTGAGGTTTGCCCTTCAGGGGCCCTCTACTGCTTCAAATGCAGTAGGAAAATACAGTTTGTGTTATTTACACTCAGGCTCAGGGGTGCCTCTACCAAGTCAGGGCCCCATGAAAGCTAAACATGGGCGATTGTAATGGCAATCCACACATGACGTCACTTGCGCTAAACAAAACTGAAACTTAACATGCTTCGACTTTGAACGTCCGATTTCTGACTTCTATGCCTCTCTTATACAACAGATCTTACAGGACATTTTCACAACTTCTAACCTGTATCCACTGGACCCCCTCCACTGCTCTATGGACCCCCCACAAATGCTGGGCCCCGTGAATTTGTCATGTTTAGCCCCTCTTATCGGCACCCCAGTTTAGGCTTACACTACCCGTGACATATCTTGATCTTTAATGTTGACATTAAGGTCAAGTTTATTTATAAAGCACATTTAAAACAATGTAAAGTGTGAAACAAATCTGCAGTTACAACTAAAACTAGTAAAATCAGAATAAGTACCAAATATACTAAAAGTGATTTTAAAAAAGCAGATACACAGTAATTGTGTATAGTATGGTATAGTATAGTATAGTATAGTATAGTGTCGTATAGTATAGTGCAGTATAGTATAATGTAGTATAGTTTAGGTATAGTATAGTGTCGTATAGTATAGTGCAGTATAGTTTAGGTATAGTATAGTATAGTATAGCATAGGGATAGTATAGTGTAGTATAGTATAGTATAGTGCAGTATAGTATAGTTTACGGATAGTGTAATATAGTATAGTATAGTATGTTATAGTGTAGTATAGTGTAGTGATAGTATAGTGATAGTATAGTATAGTGCAGTAAAGTATAGTATAGGGATAGTATAGTGTAGTATAGTATAGGCATAGTTTAGGCATAATATAGGCATAGTATAGTATAGTATAGTGATAGAGATAGTATAGTATGGTATGGCATAGCATAGTATAGTATAGTATAGTTTAGTTTAGGGGTAGTGTAGTGTAGTGTAGTATAGTATAGTATAGTACAGTATAGAGATAGTATAGTGTAGTATGGCATAGCATAGTATAGTTTAGTTTAGGGGTAGTGTAGTATAGTATAGTATAGTATAGTATAGGGATAGTATAGTATAGTATAGGGATAGTATAGTATAGTATAGTATAGTGTAGTATAGTATAGTATAGTATAGTGTAGTGTAGTACAGGGATAGTGTGTCTTCCTGTTGTTGAGCTCTCCAGTTCACTGTGCATACTCATAATTTCATGTCTTGCTCTTTCTGCAGTTTGTAATAAACTTTGGTCTTAGTCATGCTTCAGTTATTACCCCGCTCCCGGAAGGAGAGGCAAGGTGTATTGTTTTTGGTTCCGTTTGTTTCTTTGCTTGCACTGTAAAAATCAAAATCTTAACAAGTGCATTTTTCTCATTTCTATTCAAAATATCTCATCACAGTAAAAATAAGACGTAATCACCTAAAGAGTAACTTTTCAGTGAGGTCTAAGAACTTATTTTTAGACGAAAGATCTTGAAAATCTTATTTCAAGAAATATAATTTTCACTTGTTCCATTGACAGATTTTTTTTTTGCTTGAATTAAGCAAAATAATCTTGAATTAAGCAAAAAAATCTTGAATTTTGAAAAAAAAATCTTGAAATAAGCAAAAAAAAAATCTTGAATTAAGCAAAAATTGTTTGTTTTACTACACTATGCTTTTCCTCATGTGAAAATCTTATTTCAAGACATTTTACCGAGACAATTTTCATTTGTTCCATTGGCAGATTTTTTGCTTAATTCAAGATTTTTTTTGCTTGATACTAGATTTTTTTTTTTTTTTTTTTTTTGCTTAATTTAAGATTTTTTTTTTTTTTTTTTTTGCTTGATTCAAGATTTTTTTTGTTTAATTCAAGATTTTTTTTTTTATTTTTATTTTTTTGCTGAATTCAAGCCAAAGCCAATCTGCCAATGGAACAAGTGAAAATTATCTTGGTGGCACGTGCACGTGAGGAAACGCATAGTGTATTAAGAAAGTTTTGCTTAATTCAAGATTTTTTTTGCAAAATTCAAGATTTTTTTTGCTTAATTCAAGATTTTTTTTGCAAAAAATCTATCTATCTATCTATCTATCTATCTATCTATCTATCTATCTATCTATCTATCTATCTATCTATCTATCTATCTATCTATCTATCTATCTATCTATCTATCTATCTATCTATCCTGTAACAATAAAATGTGAATAACATGAACAAATACGAACAACCTGAAATGCACAGTTTTAACAGTTTTCTGCCTGTTAACCTCCTAAGACCCTGGAGATGTCAGCAAAGTACAAACTTTTTTTGTTTTTTATTAATTTTTTTTTTTTTTTTTAATTAAATAAGTGCCTATATTGGAAACATCATGATGCAACAGTTTTTTCAGATGTAGTTTTTAAAATTTTAATGGTGGACAGTAATTTTGTGGTGGACAGTTTTCATTTCTTTTTTTTTTTTTTTTTTTTTTTTTTTGTATAAAGTTGTGAAACTCTTGTCCACAAATGCGGACAGTGGGTCTTAGGAGGTTAAAGTTTTTAGTGTTTTTGTAGATCCGATCCGTAATGCACATGTAGAAATGATAAATTGAGGCATAATATTGTTAAAATAGCACTTATTTTTCTTAAGAAATTAGTCTTTTCAGGTTATTCACATCTTTTTTTTATTTGGATAATTTATAAAAGTAAGTATTTTCATAATTTAATGTTTTTTTTTTTGCACTAAAACAAAGACAAAAAATTGGAGTTGTCATTATTTATAGTTTATTATGCTATTATTTTACTGGTCCGGCCTACTTGAGATCAAATTGGGCTGAATGTAGCCCCAGAAGAGTTTTAGACCCCTGATCTAACGCATACCTGTCAAGATTCACTGCACAATATGCTGTAGCTGCAGAAAAGACATCAATTATTGATGATTCCAGGGTTGGTGTTGTAGCAATAATGGCAACAGCAGCAGAAACAGTGAAAATACCCACTTTACCCAGACAAGTATGGAAACTGCCACATTAACCCTTTATAGGACACTCATAGAAAGACTCTGAAATCCAACATTTCAGCCTTAGTGTGTAGTAAATAACCAACCACAACAATATCACCACAAAAAGCATACAGGTGCAATTCGTGGTGAGGACGTGGTTTTCTCGTTGGTTGATTGTAACCCAAGCTTCATACATCGTTGTCTTGTGTCTTTGTCTTTGTCCAGGGAGAATTTCCGATCTCAAAACACAAAACTCCGAGTCTATGTCATGGTATTTGACATGACCACAGACAATGTATTCATAACACTGGTCAACAACAAATTTATTGTTGAAGTTTTTTGAGCTGATTTAGGATAATTTTGGTGTGCTGAATCCAAAAATCACATTAATTTTGCTCAATCAGGTCAACTTTCTGAACTATGCTACATATTGGCTTTTTAACATTTTTGCTTACATTTATGGGCATTTTCACATCATATGATACAAAATTCTTTCATATTTCTTGCAATAAATGATTTCTGAAGATTTTACTTTTGCCAATTTATGATTAAACAAATGTTGTCTTTTTTTTTGTTTTATTTTTTGTTTTTTGCATATTATATCCATGAAGTGAGTAATGACAGGTATTAGAGTGTTAAAATGTGAGAAAACTTCAGAATAGTAGCATTACAAATGTCTGGTAAAGGTTGATACTGTCTTCCACATATAATTATTGTAAGTAATTCATTTCTCAGACAAACTAAGTAAAGCAAGTAAACAAACAACTACCCCTGTCTGAGAAATGAATGACCTAAAATAAGCATTAAAAATGTTTTTATTTCATAGTCTTCACACAATATATCAGTAAATACATATTTATTTGTGCCAGATATTAACCCTTTCATGCATTAATTATGAGAACCTTAATCATGATTTTTTCCCCCACATTTTAATTCCTCTTTAGGCATGAAGAAAAAAAACAAACAAAAAAACAATGCGATTGACAGCTTTTTATGAACCTATTTTTTTTTTTTTTTTTTTTTTTTTATTAGTGATAGTTAACAAGACAATGTGGACAGAAAAACAACAACACATAAACAAAGGGAAACTCAAACAAATAAACAAACCAAAAACAACAACAATGACAGAGTATTGACAAACAACAACGTCATATTACAATGAAAAAGATCAGAAATGTAAATAGCAACTAAACCATATAGCTTGGTTCGGGGAGATAGGGAAAAGGGGAAGAGTGGGGTGTGAATGAAAGTGAGAAAGAGAGAGGGGGGAGTGAGGGAGAAAATAATAACTGTTGTAATAATACAAAAATATTTAATAATACCAGTAGCCTAATTTGCTAGAATTATTGTGGCAGCGTTATGAACCTATTTTTCATGGAGTTGCAAAATTGTCCACTCAAACGGATATGATGTGTTTAATTTTTGAAGCCAAGAAATGTGTATTTACTGGTATACTGTGAAAACTATGAAATAAAAACACTTTTAATGCTGCTAATCTGATGTTTTCTCATATTTAAACATACTCTAATACTAGTTATCACTGACTTCATGGAGATAATATGCAAAAACACCTATTTTGTTGAAGAAAAAAATGATAATTACAATCTAATAACAATTGATTTACACACAAACGTGTTACTGCAGATCAGGTTTAGCACCGTGTTGGCTGATATGGAACTAAAACAGCAAAACCCATGAATATACAAGAGAAGAGCAGTAGAAAAGCTGTCCTCTGGAGTGACCACTGTGCATGAAAGGGTTAAACACATGGTGTCCAGCTGAATGGACATAGGTTCAGAAGAAAATTTTCTTTAGGCATGTTTTTTTTTATGCCTAAAGAGGAATAAAAACAGTCAAGAAAAAAAAATAAAAAATCTTGATTAAGGATCTCATAATTCATGCATGAAAGGGTTAAACAAAAGTTGTCTTTTTTTTTTTTTTTGCATGTTATCTCCATGAAGTAATGACAGGTATTAGAGTGTTAAAATGTGAGAAAACTTCAGAATAGTAGACTTAAAAATGTCTGGTAAAGGTTGATACTGTCTTCCACATATAATTATTGTAAGTAATTCTTTTCTCAGACAAACTAAGAAAAGCAAGTAAACAAACAACTACCCCTGTCTGAGAAATGAATGACCTAAAATAAGCATTAATTTCATAGTTTTCACACAATATATCAGTAAATACATATTTATTTGTGCCAGATATGAACCCTTTCATGCATTAATTATGAGAACCTTAATCATAATTTTTCCCCCACATTTTAATTCCTCTTTTGGCATGAAGAAAAAAAACAAACAATGCAATTGACAGCTTTTTATGAACCTATTTTTCATGGAGTTTTAAAATTGTCCACTCAAACAGATATGATGTGTTTAATTTTTGAAGCCAAGAAATGTGTATTTACTGGTATACTGTGAAAACTATGAAATAAAAACACTTTTAATGCTGCTAATCTGATGCTTTCTCATATTTAAACATACTCTAATACTAGTTATCACTGACTTCATGGAGATAATATGCAAAAACACCTATTTTGTTGAAGAAAAAAATGATAATTACAATCTAATAACAATTGATTTACACACAAACGTGTTACTGCAGATCAGGTTTAGCACCGTGTTGGCTGATATGGAACTAAAACAGCAAAACCCATGAATATACAAGAGAAGAGCAGTAGAAAAGCTGTCCTCTGGAGTGACCACTGTGCATGAAAGGGTTAAACACATGGTGTCCAGCTGAATGGACATAGGTTCAGAAGAACATTTTCTTTAGGCATGTTTTTTTTTATGCCTAAAGAGGAATAAAAACAGTCAAGAAAAAAAAATAAAAAATCTTGATTAAGGATCTCATAATTCATGCATGAAAGGGTTAAACAAAAGTTGTCTTTTTTTTTTTTTTTTGCATGTTATCTCCATGAAGTAATGACAGGTATTAGAGTGTTAAAATGTGAGAAAACTTCAGAATAGTAGACTTAAAAATGTCTGGTAAAGGTTGATACTGTCTTCCACATATAATTATTGTAAGTAATTCATTTCTCAGACAAACTAAGTAAAGCAAGTAAACAAACAACTACCCCTGTCTGAGAAATGAATGACCTAAAATAAGCATTAATTTCATAGTTTTCACACAATATATCAGTAAATACATATTTATTTGTGCCAGATATGAACCCTTTCATGCATTAATTATGAGAACCTTAATCATAATTTTTCCCCCACATTTTAATTCCTCTTTTGGCATGAAGAAAAAAAAACAAACAATGCAATTGACAGCTTTTTATGAACCTATTTTTCATGGAGTTTTAAAATTGTCCACTCAAACAGATATGATGTGTTTAATTTTTGAAGCCAAGAAATGTGTATTTACTGGTATACTGTGAAAACTATGAAATAAAAACACTTTTAATGCTGCTAATCTGATGCTTTCTCATATTTAAACATACTCTAATACTAGTTATTACTGACTTCATGGAGATAATATGCAAAAACACCTATTTTGTTGAAGAAAAAAATGATAATTACAATCTAATAACAATTGATTTACACACAAACGTGTTACTGCAGATCAGGTTTAGCACCGTGTTGGCTGATATGGAACTAAAACAGCAAAACCCATGAATATACAAGAGAAGAGCAGTAGAAAAGCTGTCCTCTGGAGTGACCACTGTGCATGAAAGGGTTAAACACATGGTGTCCAGCTGAATGGACATAGGTTCAGAAGAAAATTTTCTTTAGGCATGTTTTTTTTTATGCCTAAAGAGGAATAAAAACACTCAGGAAAAAAAAAAAAATCTTGATTAAGGATCTCATAATTCATGCATGAAAGGGTTAAACAAAAGTTGTCTTTTTTTTTTTTTTTTTTTTGCATGTTATCTCCATGAAGTAATGACAGGTATTAGAGTGTTAAAAGGTGAGAAAACTTCAGAATAGTAGACTTAAAAATGTCTGGTAAAGGTTGATACTGTCTTCCACATATAATTATTGTAAGTAATTCTTTTCTCAGACAAACTAAGTAAAGCAAGTAAACAAACAACTACCCCTGTCTGAGAAATGAATGACCTAAAATAAGCATTAATTTCATAGTTTTCACACAATATATCAGTAAATACATATTTATTTGTGCCAGATATGAACCCTTTCATGCATTAATTATGAGAACCTTAATCATAATTTTTCCCCCACATTTTAATTCCTCTTTTGGCATGAAGAAAAAAAACAAACAATGCAATTGACAGCTTTTTATGAACCTATTTTTCATGGAGTTTTAAAATTGTCCACTCAAACAGATATGATGTGTTTAATTTTTGAAGCCAAGAAATGTGTATTTACTGGTATACTGTGAAAACTATGAAATAAAAACACTTTTAATGCTGCTAATCTGATGCTTTCTCATATTTAAACATACTCTAATACTAGTTATCACTGACTTCATGGAGATAATATGCAAAAATATCCATTTTGTTGAAGAAAAAAATGATAATTACAATCTAATAACAATTGATTTACACACAAACGTGTTACTGCAGATCAGGTTTATCAAGAACAGCCAAGTTACATGATGCATAAGTGTCCACTGTGTTGGCTGATACGGAACTAAAACAGCAAAACCCATGAATATACAAGAGAAGAGCAGTAGAATAGCTGTCCTCTGGAGTGACCACTGTGCATGAAAGGGTTAAACACATGGTATCCAGCTGAATGGACATAGGTTCAGAAGAAAATTTTCTTTAGGCATGGTTTTTTTTATGCCTAAAGAGGAATAAAAACAGTCAAGAAAAAAAAATAAAAAATCTTGATTAAGGATCTCATAATTCATGCATGAAAGGGTTAAACAAAAGTTGTCTTTTTTTTTTTTTGTTTTTTTTTTGCATGTTATCTCCATGAAGTAATGACAGGTATTAGAGTGTTAAAAGGTGAGAAAACTTCAGAATAGTAGACTTAAAAATGTCTGGTAAAGGTTGATACTGTCTTCCACATATAATTATTGTAAGTAATTCTTTTCTCAGACAAACTAAGTAAAGCAAGTAAACAAACAACTACCCCTGTCTGAGAAATGAATGACCTAAAATAAGCATTAATTTCATAGTTTTCACACAATATATCAGTAAATACATATTTATTTGTGCCAGATATGAACCCTTTCATGCATTAATTATGAGAACCTTAATCATAATTTTTCCCCCACATTTTAATTCCTCTTTTGGCATGAAGAAAAAAAACAAACAATGCAATTGACAGCTTTTTATGAACCTATTTTTCATGGAGTTTTAAAATTGTCCACTCAAACAGATATGATGTGTTTAATTTTTGAAGCCAAGAAATGTGTATTTACTGGTATACTGTGAAAACTATGAAATAAAAACACTTTTAATGCTGCTAATCTGATGCTTTCTCATATTTAAACATACTCTAATACTAGTTATCACTGACTTCATGGAGATAATATGCAAAAATATCCATTTTGTTGAAGAAAAAAATGATAATTACAATCTAATAACAATTGATTTACACACAAACGTGTTACTGCAGATCAGGTTTAGCACCGTGTTGGCTGATATGGAACTAAAACAGCAAAACCCATGAATATACAAGAGAAGAGCAGTAGAAAAGCTGTCCTCTGGAGTGACCACTGTGCATGAAAGGGTTAAACACATGGTGTCCAGCTGAATGGACATAGGTTCAGAAGAAAATTTTCTTTAGGCATGTTTTTTTTTATGCCTAAAGAGGAATAAAAACACTCAGGAAAAAAAAAAAATCTTGATTAAGGATCTCATAATTCATGCATGAAAGGGTTAAACAAAAGTTGTCTTTTTTTTTTTTTGTTTTTTTTTGCATGTTATCTCCATGAAGTAATGACAGGTATTAGAGTGTTAAAAGGTGAGAAAACTTCAGAATAGTAGACTTAAAAATGTCTGGTAAAGGTTGATACTGTCTTCCACATATAATTATTGTAAGTAATTCTTTTCTCAGACAAACTAAGTAAAGCAAGTAAACAAACAACTACCCCTGTCTGAGAAATGAATGACCTAAAATAAGCATTAATTTCATAGTTTTCACACAATATATCAGTAAATACATATTTATTTGTGCCAGATATGAACCCTTTCATGCATTAATTATGAGAACCTTAATCATAATTTTTCCCCCACATTTTAATTCCTCTTTTGGCATGAAGAAAAAAAACAAACAATGCAATTGACAGCTTTTATGAACCTATTTTTCATGGAGTTTTAAAATTGTCCACTCAAACAGATATGATGTGTTTAATTTTTGAAGCCAAGAAATGTGTATTTACTGGTATACTGTGAAAACTATGAAATAAAAACACTTTTAATGCTGCTAATCTGATGCTTTCTCATATTTAAACATACTCTAATACTAGTTATCACTGACTTCATGGAGATAATATGCAAAAATATCCATTTTGTTGAAGAAAAAAATGATAATTACAATCTAATAACAATTGATTTACACACAAACGTGTTACTGCAGATCAGGTTTATCAAGAACAGCCAAGTTACATGATGCATAAGTGTCCACTGTGTTGGCTGATACGGAACTAAAACAGCAAAACCCATGAATATACAAGAGAAGGGCAGTAGAATAGCTGTCCTCTGGAGTGACCACTGTGCATGAAAGGGTTAAACACATGGTGTCCAGCTGAATGGACATAGGTTCAGAAGAAAATTTTCTTTAGGCATGGTTTTTTTTATGCCTAAAGAGGAATAAAAACAGTCAAGAAAAAAAAAAAAAAAATCTTGATTAAGGATCTCATAATTCATGCATGAAAGGGTTAATATATAGGCATTTTTGGATATTAAACTATAAAGGAAACTGCCTGCATTGATTTGTGTTTCCTTGCAGTGTGCGCCATCTACTGAATTCTAAGCGTCATAACATGAGTAGATTTTTTTTTTTTTTTTAACAGCCGACTCATGAGTCGTGCTTCTCAAATAAAAGCCGCTCGTTAAAAAAAATAGCACTGACTGAACAAGAGGTGGTTTGTGCTGTTAGTGTATGCATGTTTAAATAAACACCCACAGACTCAGATAAAGGAAGTCTTATGTCATGACCAGTGGCTCAGAAAACATTTGATCTACCATTCCATTCTACTCCAGAGGATTTCGGAGTTGTTTAAAAATATCTTGTAATGCACTTAAGCACCACACTTCTGACTTCATTAAACAACACCGAGGAGAGGTCACACTTTGATCCCACGCTGAATTGAGTTGCTCTAAGTTCTGTCAAGGTTTCGCGGTAGGTCTAACTCACAAAATCAATAGTGTTCAAATCGAAAATTTCTAAAGGCATCTTAGGAGAGAGATGGAGACGAGTATAGGGAGGGGAGGAAATAAAGAGAGACTGAAAGAAATGGAAGAGAAAGAGAGATTGTCTACTAGTGGATAATTGGAAACCAGGCCGACTTTGAGTGCATTTCAGATCCCAACAGCTGTTTATCCATATCACCTGGGATGTACTAGACCAGTGTTTCGCAACCTTTTTGTAGTGATGGAACATTCACAAACAAATCTTTAAAATGAACGATGGGAACTGAGTCGTTGTAAAGAGCAGTTCATTTTTTTTTTTTTTTTTTTTTTAAATAAGGAGGGAGTGTCTGATTGCCTGTCAATTTACCAACATACTGTTCTTGTTCTGAGAATTGCACTATAGTTCAGGTATTTAACCCTTTCATGCACAAATTATGAGAACCTTAATCAAATTTTTTTTCCTGAGTGTTTTTATTCCTCTATAGCAGGGGTGTCAAACTCATTTTAGTTCAGGGGCCACATTCAGCTAAATTTAATCTGAAGTGTAAAATAATAACATAATAATATATAAATAATGTCAACTCCAAACTTTCCTCTATGTTTTAGAGCGAAAAAAGTAAAATTACATTATGAAAATGTTTGCATCTACAAACTATCCTTTCAAACCATGTGAATAACATGAACAAACTGAAGAAAAAAAAGCAATTTTAACAATATTCTGCTTCAGTTTATCATGTACATTATAACTTACAGATCACAGTGGATCTACAGATACACAAAATATTTAGTAACAGGAGGAATATTGTTAAAATTGCACTTCAATGAAGACATTTCAGGTTGTTCATACTATTTGTTCTGGTTATTCAGAGTTTTTTGCAAAATTATACTTTGATTTAGCCTAAATACATGAAAACATCCACATTTACAAAGAGAAAAATTGGAGATGTGAATATTTATAGGTTATTTTTTTTTTTAAATTTTATTTATTTTTTTTTTTATTGGTGATAGTTAACAAGACAATGTGGACAGAAAAACAACAACACATAAACAAAAGGAAACTCAAACAAATAAACAAACAAAAAACAACAACAATGACAGAGTATTGACAAACAACGTCATATTACAATGAAAAAGATCAGAAATGTAAATAGCAATATGATAATAATAATGTTAACATGATGATAATGATAACAATAAAAATATTACTTTCTAATCCAAAAAAAAGGAAAAAGGCAAGGGGGGGTGGGGCTTGGTTGAAGAGAGAAAGAGGGGAGGGGAGAGAAAGGGGGAGAAAGAAGAGTAGGTGGGAATGAAGGGGAACAGGGATCCTGGTTTGTCTGTATATGGAGGTAGAGAGAGAGAATGAAGTTAATGTGGATGATGTCAATTAAAAAATGTTTGTTATGGGTTGGATGTGGTCTGATATGTGGTCCTGTACATGGCTGTGGTTTTGGTTACTGCTTTGGTACGAGTTCTGGGTGGACTTTAGATAATTTGTGAAGGGGTTCCATGTTTCCTCAAAGGCTGATATACTGTTTGTTTTGTAGGCTGTTATTTTTTCTATTGATATGTGTTCTGAGAGTAAATTTGTCCAGTGGGTGATATGGCAGGAGTGTTTTGATTTCCAGTTTTGAAAAATGATTTTCTTGGCGATGGTCAGAGAAATTAGTAATGGGTTATTGTGTTTAGTTGGAATTGTAATGTGTGTCAAGTCCCCCAGCAAACAGAGCGTTGGGGATGCTATCTTGCTGGATGCGGGATGCTATATTTATAGGTTATTAAGAGAGTGAATTAGTCTGAATGTGGAACCTGAACTAAAATGATTGTTAGTATCTTCAGTGTAATTTTTGCATTTCATAAATTCATCCCAGGGGCCAGACTGGACCCTTTGGTGGGCCGGATTTGGCATGTTTGACACCTGTGCTCTATAGGCATGAAAAAAAAACAAAACAATACGATTGAAAATTTTCTTCTGAAAAAAAAAAAAAAAAAAAACATACAAAAAATAATAATTAAAAAAAATTCTTATGAGTGTATTTTTCATGAAGTTGCAAAAATGTCCACCCAGCTGGACACCACACGTTTAATTTTTGACGCACAGAAACATGTATTAACTGATAAATTGTGTGGAAACTATGGGGGGGGGCTTGTGATTCTGGGGGTTTATCCTCAGAAGAGATCTGCATAATGTTACCAATTCATGCCAGAAAAGATATGTAGTGTCTTAAAACTTTAATAAAGATATGTGTAAAAAAAGAAAAAAAAGAAAAGAACAACAAAATCCATGAATATACAAGAGAACAGCTGTAGAATAGCTGTCCACTGGAGTGACCACTATACATGAAAGGGTTAAGTAACTGCAGTGATTCATCACTGTTGTGTTTTGTGCAATTTTTTCCTGCATGTTTACACACATTTATTGTTCGTGTTTTGAGGAGAATAAAATGTTATTTCATAAGAAAATGTTTTATTTTTAGGCTACAGACTAGTCCACATAATGTACCGTGAAGTTTTTAGTCAAATTATTTAATCCCACCCCCTCTCCTTACAATATTATTAATAATATATATGTCACTCTTCCTTTTACATTACTCTTCTATATTTATATATCTATTCACACACACACACTCATTCATCCATACACACATATACACATTTATACATATACACAACATACAAATACACATATAATCTTTAACCAATGCCTTTCTTAGTTGTGCTGGTGAATAAATAAACAAATAATAACTAACTCAAGGAAGGAAATAGATACATAAACAACAGTGAATATATGGTGACAGTTAATAACCCTCATCCCTATATCTTGTGAAAAACATGTTCTTATAAGTGTTTTTGAATTGTCTTATGTTTGAACATTCCTAGTGCTCTTCCCTCAGTCTATTCCATACTTTAACAGCACACACAGATATGATAAAATTTTTCCTAGTAGTGCGCACCCTCTGAATTTTAAAATTAAATCTACCCCTTAAATTATAACTCCCTCGCCTTTCAGTGAATAATTTCTATATGTTTCCTGGTGGTAGATTATTGTTGGCTTTGAATATGATTTGTGTTGTTTGTAGTTGTATGATGTCTTTGAGTTTTAGTAAGTTTGACTGTAAAAATATTGCATTTGTGTGATCTGTGGAACCTGCCTTGTGAATGATCCTTACTGCTTTCTTTGGTAGAATGATTAGTGCAGGGGTGTCAAACTCATTTTAGTTCAGGAGCCACATTCAGCTGAATTTGATCTGCTGTGGGCCGAACCAGTAAAATAATAACATAATAATATATAAATAATGTCAACTCCAAACTTTTCTCTATGTTTAAGAGTGAAAAAAAGTCAAATTACATTATGAAAAGGTTTACATCTACAAACTATCCTTTCAGACAATATGAATAACATGAACAAACTGAAAAAATGTGTAATTTTAACAATATTCTGCCTCCGTTTATCATTTCCTCATGTACATTATAACTTTAGGATCACAGTGGATCTACAAACACATAAAACATTTAGTATCAGGCAGAATATTGTTAAAATTGTACTTACCTCTCTTAAGACATTTCAGGTTGTTCGTATTTGTTCACGTTATTCAGATTTTTTTGTGAAATTATACTTTATTTTAGTGTAAATACATGAAAATATTTTCATTTACAAAGAGAACAATTTGGAGTTGCCATTATTTATGTGTTATTATGATAGTATTTGACTGGTTCTGCCCACTTGAGATTGAATTGGTCTGAATGTGGAACCTGAACTAAAAGGATTGTTAATACAGGGTGACCCAAAAAAACGGGAATTTTTGAAGTGCGTATTGGCAGACATGAGCAAGTGGCAGCACTGCGAGACAGTGACCTTGAGCAAGTAAACACACCCCCATCTTAGTAACCATTGGCGGCTGTGCGAGAATTGTTCGGTAACCGTGTGATCTCAAGATTCGGTAACGTTCCCTGGCCCCCTAGATCGTCAGATTTGTCCGTTTGTGATTTTTTCTCGTGGGGCTATCTCAAGAGTAAAGTGTACACGACTCGACCAAGAACTCTGGATGAGTTAAAACAGAGAATTCAGGATGAAATTCACAGTATCCCAGCTGAGATGTTGCAGCGGTCAATAAGGAATCTCAACATCAGATTTCAAGAATGCATTCGTACAGGAGGACGCCATCTACAGGAAGTCATTTTTAAAAAATGAAAATTCTATCATTGTTTCTTAAAATGGCATATTTTAAGGTTTCAGTTACTATGAATAAAATACAGGGGTTGGACAAAATAATGGAAACACCTTAAAAAATCAACAAAATATAATTTAATATGGTGTAGGTCCGCCTTTTGCGGCAATTACAGCCTCAATTCTCCGAGGTATTGATTCATACAACTTGTGAATCGTTTCCAAAGGAATTTTAAGCCATTCTTCAGTTAGAATACCCTCCAACTCTTTTAGAGACGATGGCGGTGGAAATCGACGTCTTACTTGAATCTCTAAAACTGACCATAAATGCTCAATAATGTTGAGGTCTGGGGACTGTGCCGGCCATACGAGATGCTCAACTTCATTAGAATGTTCCTCATGCCATTCTTTAACAATTCTAGCTGTATGGATTGGGGCATTATCATCTTGAGGTGAAGGTGTTTCCATTATTTTGTCCAACCCCTGTATTTTTGTTCCATCATGCTTGGTTTTATTGGATTGTTAAAAAGTTCCCGTTTTTTTTGTGTCACCCTGTATCTCAGTGTAATTTTTGCATTTGACAAATTCATCCCAAGGGCCAAACTGGACCCTTGGGCGGGCCGAATTTGGCCCCCGGGCCGCATGTTTGACACCTGTGTATTAGTGGATGGATTGTACTGTTGTAGTGATTGCCCCAAACCTCTGCACAGTAACTTATATTTGGTATATGGTTTAATAGTGTGGGAGGCTTGTTCCCCCCGACCCCATACCTGGGGTTAGCAGGTAACTCATTAATCCGAGCATCAATCGGGTGAAACTGGATAATTTCCCACGGCATACCTGATGATTTGTCACAGCACACTGGTTGGGAAACCCTGTACTAGACCAATGTCATGGACTCCAAATCTATTTTCTGATAAAATTACCACAGGAACAAACTGTCTCTCATTCATGGTCGGGCTGACACTAGCCCTGTGTTCCTCCTGACGCCACTAGAGGTCAGTGTGACCCTGAGATCTGCACATCCAGGAGTGAAGATGTCATGTACTGCTTGGATGGGTAGGAGGGGAGGCTGCAGCATGTTTTATGGTCATGTCTGCAGGATGACCGCATGGTGCAATGCTTAGTTTGTTGTCTGCTCCCTAGAAAATCCATTCCTCCCTTCTCTTTTCTCCTTATTCTCAGCGTCTTTATCGGCTCCTTCCCTTTGCAGTTCAACCTGGGACAGGTTCAACCTGTTTATGCAATTTGCATAAGCTGGCTTCAGAAAGCTGTGCCTACCCTTGTGTATTGCTCTGTCAGAGTGAGCTGCCTGTTCAAAAGGAATAGCTAATGACTCCATTGCCCTCATTGACGCATGTCAGTCTATTTCAGGCTCAACGACTAACACTCTCAGACATGGCCAAGTAAGAACTGATGATCTGCATGCTGGATCGGCCCCGCGATGTCAGCCTACCTCTTAGTTAGTTAGGAGAGTGTTTTTCAGCAGGGTTGGGCGCTTTATCCTCATGCCTACGAACCATCACTGAAGTGTATATTCTAGCCTTGTGTCACGCTGCTGACAGCACTCCACCAGTGGAGATGTACTAGGAAATCAAACATGTGATCTGAGCTGATGTGGCAGCACTGGCATTTCTTCAACCCCATCATCCTCCCCTCTCTGCCCATAACAGGAGCCTTGTCTCCTTATTGATCCCATTTGACTGCTGTTCACCCCCCCCACCCCACTCCTTTCTCTCTTCTTCCCCATCCCTAACCCACCATCAGTCTTTTTACCTAGGCTTGTCCACCGCTGACCCCTGCTCCCAGGATGAGAGAGTCAGTATAATGGGAGGGGAGCAAGGTTGAAGGGTGGTGGATTTCAGAGTCTGTCCATAGAAGGGGTGAGCGTGAGTGAAGAAGAGTGGAGATAAAGAGGCAGAGAACGTGCGAGAGAGCGATTGGGCAGCTGCGTAGAGACGGGTGGCATTAACTGGACTGAATGCTGAATGCAGGGGCAGGAAGGGCACTGCCAGCCGCACAGGCTTGTGGCCGGCATTCACATGACTATCTGTATGCTGGGGAGCAGGAGAGTAATAGAATCCCAACGTGATGTGCTGGGATGCTTGGGGAGGGGGGGAGTAAATTTAGCCTCAGCCGCAGGCAGGCAGCTCTGCAGGGGCTGGGTTGGGGGGTGGTGGGGGGGTGATGTTCGCAGCTCCGGGGCCTTCTCTGGCTACCCCTCTCCGGTCCTCTCGACCTCTCTGGACAAGTCATGGAGGGCACTGCTGCAACCACAATATGAATCACCTCCTTTCCATACCTTAGCAGGCTTAATGACCAAATGGTGAGATGTATCCCATTGCAGGGTGATGTCAGTGGGGGGCAGGGTAGGAGATAAGTCAGCCGCACTTTATTTCCATGCTCTGTTCGGGGAGCATCTGTTGGCTTGTTGGATATTGTGTTTCAAAAGCAGTAGTGCTTGTCATGAACGGATGTCGATACGTTAGGACAGACTTTTCCTGATTGCTATACAGATGTTTCTCTGATGTTCGTCATTCCGCCGGTTAAAGTACAACGAAGCTTTTTAGCCACACTGTAAAAAATGACTGTAGGATTAACGCCAAAAAGTTGTTTAATTGCAACATAAAAAATACTTATATGTCATGTTATATAATTATGATATGCTTTCTTCTTCTTTATCAGTTGGTGCCACTGGTTAGTTCAAACAGATGCAGTAAAGGTCTTAGTTGTGAATCATCAGCTGATGCACTGGAAAAAATCTGAATCTTACCAAGTGTATTTTTTTCATTTCTGGTCAAAATATCTCATCACACTTAAAACAAGACAGAATCACCTAAAGAGTCACTTTTCTGTGACATATAAGAACTTATTTTTAGACAATAGATCTGGAAAATCTTATTTCAAGAAATCTTACCAAGATCATTTTCACTTGTTCCATCGGCAGATTTTTTTTTTTGCTGATTGCTATACAGATGTTTCTCTGATGTTCGTCATTCCGCTGGTTAAAGTACAATGAAGCTTTTTAGCCACACTGTAAAAAATGACTGTAGAATTAGCACCAAAAAGTTGTAAAATTGCAACATAAAAAATAATTATGTTATATGATATGTTATATAATTATGATATGATATGTTATATAATTATGATACTGTATGTTTTCTTCTTCTTTATCAGTTGGTGCCACTGGTTAGTTCAAATAGATGCAGTAAAGGTCTTAGTTGTCAATCATCAGTTGATGCACTGGAAAAAATCTGAATCTTACCAAGTGATTTTTTTTTTCATTTCTAGTCAAAATATCTCATCACACTTAAAATAAGACAGAATCACCTAAAGAGTCACTTTTCAGTGAGATATAAGAACTTATTTTTAGACAATAGATCTGGAAAATTGTATTTCAAGAAATCTTACCAAGATAATTTTCACTTGATCCACTGGCAGATTTTTTTTGCTGATTGCTATACAGATGTTTCTCTGATGTTCGTCATTCCGCCGGTTAAAGTACAACGAAGCTTTTTTAGCCACACTGTAAAAAATGACTGTAGAATTAACACCAAAAAGTTGTAAAATTGCAACATAAAAAAACTGTAAGTGACACTACAAAGCAAAGTTGTTTATTTGAAAAGATTTTTGTGTTAACGACTGAATCAAATATAGCTGTAGTTTTTACAGGAAGAGTATGTGAACGAAAGCAGATTTGTATGTAGAAATGATGTATTTCTATTGTTTTTAGAAAATAAAACTGTAAATTGAAAAACAGTGTGGTGCTGTTTAAATTGCAAGACCATAATGTTGAAATAACAGTCTATTTACTTTTTTGTGAATAAAAAAGTTATTAAAAAAAAGTAAACATTTAACAATTTAACTTTTTTTTTTTCCAAAAATGTTTTTATTTAAATTTTATCATTTTAACAAACAAACAACAAACAGTACAAACATCAGATCCATGCAACCTGCCGACTACAAACACAAACATCGTCATGTTTACAAAAAGAAGAAAAAAATTATACAAAATGTAGAAATCTGAGCATCCACCTTCAGAAACCACAGTGGTAACTTTTTCAAATGCTTGCATTGTCCTCCAGTAAATTTAGATTCTTAGCATACACAATGAAAGGATTCCAAACACGTTCAAATGACTCCTGTTTGCCCTTAAGAATATAGGAAATTTTTTCTAGTGGAAGGGTAGAAAGCATCTGCCGTATCCACTGACTAACAGCTGGTTTATGAGTTCTTTTCCAAAATAATGAAATGCATTTTTCAGCAATAAGTAGACTGAAGTCTATAAAAATCCACAATTTAACATTTTAAATTGTAAATGAATGGGTTGGTAGAGTTGGTAGAGCGGCTCGTCTAGTAATCAAAGGGTTGGTGGTTCGAATCCTGGCTCAGATGGCCAAAATACAAAACCTCCTATCTGAAAAAAATCACTTTTTTTCGGGAAACAAAAAAAAAAGTGGATCTTGGAGGATTCTGTTGGGTTTCTGTAAATTAGCATAGAGTCAGGTTTTGACCAACTCTATATGTAAAGTGCCATGAGATAACTTTTGTTATGATTTGGCGCTATATAAATAAAATCTGATTGATTGATTAATTGATGGTTTAGTTGTATTATAGTATGGTCTTTGTTGTTGTTGTCAGGTGACCTTCATGTCATAAGAAAGGGCAGGATTATCTTGCAGATGGACTGAAAATGTGGAGTCATCCTTGTTCTCACCATTTAATGTGAAAACTCAAAATCTAAAAATTTGCAGATAGGAAGTTTTGTTTTTTGACCAAGTGTCCAGTTGTAGAAAATGCACTGAAAAAATGCAGTCCATTTACCAGTTAAATCTACATGTTTAAAATGTTAAATCTACATATTACTCTGTAAATATGTTTACAGTTGGATGTGTTTTTAAAGTATTGTTCTGGAAACCACAGCTGCCAGTTTTTTTTCCCATAAAAACCACAGGATTTTTTTTTTTTACAGTGCACCAACTATGCAAGATACGCGCCTCTCAATGTCAGTGGTTTTTGTCCTGAAATCCATCCCACGTTTCTTGTTCAGCATTGTGCCCTGTCAAAAACCTGCTCACTCTGTGTAATGCGTTGAAATTACATCTCCTCTTTTTTAGAAAACCTGTTGAATGAGAGGCTGATTATCTTTGGTGCCGTGCTTTTTAACAAAAAAGATTTGGATTGGTTTGATTCTAATTTGTGAAGGAGACAAATACCAACCCATTACTCATTTTAAGAAATTACATTTCACACTATTTTCTCTCTTGTAAACACGAGACCTGCCGGGTTAGATAAATAACATTCAAGTCATTTTATTACTTTAACCCTTTCGTGCATGAATTGTGAGAACCATAGTTGAGATTTTTTTCCTGAGTGTTTTTATTCCTCTTTAGGCATGAAAAAAACAATGCAATTGAATTTTAATTTATTTATTTATTTTTTTATGAACTTATTTTTCACGGAGTTACAAAAATGTCCACTCAACTGGACACCAAGCATTTAATTTTTGAAGAAAAAAAACCCATGTATTTAAAACCCATTGTCAGAAAATGAGATACTGTGCGAAAACTATGAAATAAAAACATTTTTCATGCAGCTACTCTGTTGTTTTCTCACATTTTAACATACTCTAATACTAGTTATTTCTAACTTCATGCAGATAATATGCAAAAAGACAGTTAATGGTATGAATTGCAGTGTATGGTGTGGTGCATAAGCGTCCACTGTGTGCTGAAATGTAACTAAAACAGCAAAACCCATGAATATACAAGAGAACAGCTGTAGAATAACTGTCCACTGTAGTGACCACTGTGCATGAAAGGGTTAAGTTAAAACATCTTTTGTGTTCATTTTTTAAAGCAGTCGAAGCATGTACCTCAGCTCATGCATTAACTGGAAAAAAAAAAAAAAAACCCTTCATGAGCACACATTACAATACTTTACTGATCCTTTTCATTAAAAAGTTGTACCTATCAGTCCATAAATGTTACATGTGGAACTGCAGGGGTGTTCAAAGAGCACAATCTTCATTGTTAGCCCACAAGATAACACAAATTATTTTGCGTTTTCTTCTTCTTTATCAGTTGGTGCCACTGGTTAGTTCAAACAGATGCAGTAAAGGTCTTAGATGTGAATCATCAGTTGATGCACTGGAAAAAATCTGAATCTTACCAAGTGTATTTTTTTCATTTCTAGTCAAAATATCTCATTGCACTTAAAATAAGACATAATCACCTAAAGCAGGGGTGTCAAACTCATTTTGGTTCGGGGGCCATATTTAGCCCAGTTTGATCTGAAGTGGGCCAGACCAGTAAACTAATGACTTAAAAACCTATAAATAATGACAAATCCAAGTTTTTCATTTTGTTTTAGTACAAAAAAACCCCCAATTAAATTATGAAAATATTTACATATTACAAAAAAGATGTGAATAACCTGAAAAAACAGAAGTTTCATTTGAAAAATTTGTGCAATTTTAACAATATTATGCCTCAACTTATTATTTATAAATGTACATTTACACACAATGTTCCATAAACATTTGGTAACAGGCAGAATATTGTAAAAATTTTGGAGTTTGGAACTAAAATTTGAACAGTTTCTACAATATTCCATCTCTTATTATTAACACAACTACAGATCACAGTTTATCCATAAATGCACAAAACATTTAGTAACAGACAGAATATTGTTAAAATTGCACATTTTGGGTTGTTCATCTTTGTTTATATTTATTTATTTGTTTGCATTTTATTGTGGAAAAAATAGTTTTGTAAATGTAAATATTTTCACAGTGTAATGTTATTTTTTTCACTTATATTTTTTCCGCATAATTTTTCACAAGGAAAATTTGTCGTTATCATTATTTATGGGTTATTGTGTTATTATTTTTACCGTAGATCACATTGGTCTGTATGTGGACCCTGAACCAAAATGATTTGGACAACCTTGACTGTTAAGGGTTAATTTTTACACTTTCATCCCGCGGGCCAGAATGGAACCTTTGGCGGGCCAGATTTGGCCCCCGGGCCGCATGTTTGACACCTGTGACCTAAAGAGTCACTTTTCAGTGAGATATAAGAACTGATTTTTAGACAATAGATCTTGAAAATCGTATTTCAAGAAATCTTACCAAGATAATTTTCACTTGTTCCATGGTCAGATGTTTTTTCCTGATTGCTATACAGATGTTTCTCTGATGTTCGTCATTCCGCCGGTTAAAGTACAACGAGCTTTTTAGCCACACTGTAAAAAATGACTGGCAGATCTTTTGCTTAATTCAACATTTTTTTTTTTTCTTAATTTAAGACTTTTTTTTTTTTTTTTTCTTAATTCAAGATTTTGTTTGCCTCGATTCAATTCACTGTAAAAAATGACTGTAGAATTAACACCAAAAGTTGTAAAATTGCAACATAAAAATAATTCTGTTACATGTTATGTTATATAATTATGATATGATATGTTATATAATTATGATACTGTATGTTTTCTTCTTCTTTATCAGTTGGTGCCATTGGTTAGTTTAAACAGATGCAGTAAAGGTCTTAGTTGTGAATCATCAGTTGATGCACTGGAAAAAATCTGAATCTTACCAAGTGTATTTTTTTCATTTCTAGTCACAATATCTCATCGCACTTCAAATAAGACATAATCACCTAAAGAGTCACTTTTCAGTGAGATATAAGAACTGATTTTTAGATAATAGATCTTGAAAATCGTATTTCAAGAAATCTTACCAAGATCATTTTCACTTGTTCCATGGTCAGATGTTTTTTTTGCTGATTGCTATACAGATGTTTCTCTGATGTTCGTCATTCTGTCGGTTAAAGTACAACGAAGCTTTTTAGCCTCCAACTATGCAAGACACGCGCCTCTCAATGTCAGTGGTTTTTGTCCTGAAATCCATCCCACGTTTCTTGTTCAGCATTGTGCCCTGTCAAAAACCTGCTCACTCTGTGTAATGCGTTGAAATTACATCTCCTCTTTTTTAGAAAACCTGTTGAATGAGAGGCTGATTATCTTTGGTGCCGTGCTTTTTGACTAAAAAGATTTGGATTGGTTTGATTCTAATTTGTGAAGGAGACAAATACCAACCCATTACTCATTTTAAGAAATTACATTTCACACTATTTTCTCTCTTGTAAACACAAGACCTGCCAGGTTAGATTAATAACATTCAAGTCATTCTATCACTTCAAGTTAAAACGTCTTTTGTGTTCGTTTTTTAAAGCAGTCGAAGCATGTACCTCAGCTAATGCATTAACTGGAAAAAAAACCCTTCATGAGTAGCTCAGAGCACTTTGCTTCTCTCATATTTGTATTTTGTAAGACTGTCTACCTTCATGATTTTGCTTTAATTACTTTGCTGAAGATCAAGCAGCTTGGTTGGCAGTAATGTTCCTTTTTTTTTTTTTTTTTTTTTTTTTTTGCTGGCATCCAAACTATGCAATATTTTTCATTCCTAGCAACTGACTCTTAAAAAAAAAGACATTTAACCGTGGTATTATCAAGTCCTTTGCAGCAGTTACCTTTGTGCTCACACTCTTCACCTTTTTATAGATTCACTTCAAAATTTCAGCAGTTCATCCTAGGTCAGTCTCCTGGCCTTTTCCGCCACGTTTCATAAACATCAGTGCAGCAGTTTTTGTACAATCCTACTAAAAAACAACAAACAGATGGGAGTGATCACATAACTTCCTTTGCAGAGGTAAGAAATCTGTAGCGCCGCATGATGTAATAACGGTGCAGTATGTGATAATTAGTGCTGGGCAGCGATTAAAAATTTTAATCGCAATTAATTGCATGGATTTCTGTGATTAATCACGATTAATCGCATTGTTATACGGGGGAGGGTTGCCGGCATCAACAGCATGTATTGCCTTTAAGTGATATTTCAGACTAAAAGTACTCTGATGATAAAAATAATTCCACATTGCAGCGCTTATAAACAACTTTGTCCTTCTCAACCCCACCATCTGAAGACATTTAAAATGAAAATGTCCATGGAAAAGACCAGTACTTTTCTCCATGTTTATTTCCACACCAGTTTATTTCTGCTCGTGAGTGATTGACAGGAGTCTTAAGCCCACTAATAAGTATAAGACCAATAATATGTGATGTTCAGTTGTTCAAAGTAAGCAAAGGGGGCCCTCTAGTGGTCGGAATAAATTGCACTAACGTGTGTTTTGTCCTTGCGGTGTTCCCGTAGCCAGTTCGGACATAAGAAGGAACTAACAGACACGTTTCTTTCACTCTGTTTGTATGGCCCTAGAAACGTTTGCCTGTGAGTATTTTATGTTCAGTTGTTGTAAGAATGAATAGTATGAAATATTTGTGATGTGAACCTTTGTTGCTGGATAAAAAGACGTTGTAAATCTTAAATTAATCTGTAAATGCTAATCGTTAGCTTGTCTATGGATTTTCCCATTCAAGTTAGCATCGAGCTAGCGACCTTTTTCCCATTCATTTAAATGTATAATGCCATGTAAATGCACTAAGGCAATGAACATAACAGATATATTTTGTTTGTATGTTGCAGTTTTACAGTGAGTCTGAGTTGGAGAGAAGTTTTCGGCATCTGGCTTTTCTTGGGAAACCTGTTGTCTATCTGACGAGCTAATCGCTACATGCACACAAGCAGGGTCAGAATACTATGAGTTATAATAAAACGGCATTAACGTGAGATTAAAAAAAATTGTCGGCGTTATTTAATGAATGCGTTAGCGCGGTAATAACACATTAACTTGCCCAGCCCTAGTAATAATGTAATAATTTGTCACCTCATTATGTAATAACGCTGCGTTTTGTTTGAAAATCCTTGAATGCAGTTTGTAAAAAACTTTGCCACATTTTGTAATAACTTATTCATATTGCAAAGTTATTAAAAAATGCAGGTGTAGCACTTTTTTTAATGTGATAATTTTGTGCATTATATAATACAACAATTGAAAAACCATTTAAACTGATGCCTTTATTGGAAAAAACCATCACACCAGCAGAGCAACATTAAGCAATCCAGCTGAATTAAAATTCATTTAACCTGTTTAACCTTCATCCTACCCATGACAGTTACATACAAAACTTACAAGTGGGGTCTTTTATGACCCCAGTCTTATTTTGGATGCAATTCAGCATGATTGAAAAAAATTGTCATATGTCACTTAGTCAAATAGTTAGTATGCAGCAATGTAACCAAAGTATAAAAATACATTTTGTAGTGATGTTTATTGTGAAATGGTCAATGGAACAATCAAAAACAACTAATCTGACAAATGCTTGTGCAGCAGTATATCGAGCAGGTCTACCTCTCAAAGCCATATTTCACTGTAAAGGAAAAGAATATCATGTTACAGATAGATATACAGGTAAGTATGTTAGAAAACATATGTGTCATCCGACACATACTGCCAATTTGGGAAAAAAATGTTGGGGTCATCCATGACCCCGGACACTCAGTCCATCATAACAAGTTCAGTTGATGTGATGATCCAAAACTTTTTACAATACAAACACCGGATGACACCAAAGAACAAACTCCTGAAACCATGAATAAATGTTTCAGTTTAACACACAATGACACACATGAAACAACGTCTGGGGTCATAAATGACCCCGCTTGGTAGGATGAAGGTTAACCCTGACCATATTTTCAGGGGAAAAACGCCTAAAAAGACATACCCAAAGTAAATGAAGAATTACTTCTAATACTTGTAATAATAAGGTTCATATGGATGTTCTTGGTGTCTATGGACATTTAGAGACCTCACAGAATCTATTCCCATTGTCTAAAATATTGTATCTATTCCTATGCCTGAGTAAACTGTAACAAACTAAAAGAGAAATTAGAATTTTTTTATCCTTGCCTGTTTTTTTTGGATTGACGATGATGTGCATAAATTAAGTGTTCGTGCGGGAGATTTTTTAATAGCGTAGATTTCACCCCATAAAGATTAAAATCATGTTTGAACATTAAGTTTGCACTAAAATACACTTTTGATGTACTTTTATTACCATTAGGGTCTAAATTTTGAGCAAAAGTTGAAAAAAAACAATCATTCCATTGCCTGATTTATTATATTTTATAGTAGATGAATATTAACCCGTTCATGCACAAATTATGAGAACCTGAGAGTTTTATTCCTCTTTAGGCATGAAAAAACCAATGCGATTGAAAAATTTCTCTCCCGAAAAAATAATTTAAAAAATAGTAATAATAAAAATAATTGTAAAAAATTCAAAAATGCATAAAAAATAATAATGAAAATAAATAAATAAATAAATAAATAATCTTATGAACCTATTTTCATGAAGTTGCAAAAATGTCCACTCAGCTGGACACCACACGTTTAATTTTTGACGCACAGAAACATGTATTTTATGATAAATTGTGTGAAAACTATTGGGAAGGGCTTGTGATTCTGGGGGTTTATGCTCAGGAGAGATCTGCATAATGTTACCAATTCATGCCAGAAAAGATATGTAGTGTCTTAAAACTTTAATAAAGATATGTGTAAAAAAAAAACAAAACAAAAAACAACGAAAAAAACAACAAAATCCATGAATTTACAAGAGAACAGCTGTAGAATAACTGTCCACTGGAAGTGACCAATATGCATGAAGGGGTTAATATAATTTTTTCGGCCCGCAGGTGGGCCGATAGGGCTAAAGGGGTTAAAAACTAGTTGAATGTTTCACTGGTCAAACCTACATCAGATGTAACTGTATTTATTATAAGAAGAATGTGTTAGTTTTTCAAAAAGGAGTCGAAGCATGTACCTCAGCTAATGCATTACTGGAAAAAAAAAACCTTCATGAGTAGCTCAGAGCACTTGCTTCTCTCATATTTGTATTTGTAAGATCGTCTACCTCAGGGGTTGTCAAACTCATTTTAGTCAGGGGGCCACGTCAGCTAAATTCGATCTGAAGTGGGCCGAACCAGTAAAATAATAACATAACAACATATAAATAATGTCAACTCCAAACTTTTCTCTATGTTTAAGAGCGAAAAAAGTACATTTACATAATGAAAATGTTTACATCTACAAACTATCCTTTCAAACAATGTGAAGAACATGAACAAACTGAAAAAAAATAAGTGTAATTTTAAACAATATTCTGCCTCCGTTATACTTACAGATCACAGTGGATCTACTAATACACAAAAAACATTCAGTAACAGGCAGAATCTTGTTATATTCTACTTACTTCTCCTAAGACATTTCAGGTTGTTCGTATTTGTTCAGGTTATTCACATTTTTTTGTGAAATTATGCTTTGTTTTAGTGTAAATACATGAAAATATTCACATTTACAAAGAGAAACATTTGGAGTTGTCTAGGTTTTTTCAACTGAATTAGGACCATTTTGCACCGCTAAATCCAAAAATGACATCTGTTTTTCTCAATCAGGTCAGGTTTTTTTTGCTAATTTGATTTTGAAAAATTTGATCTTCTCACAAAATATAATAATTAATACCAACATAAGATTGGTAAGCACACTTATGAAACTTGTGACTTGATTCTGTTAGGTACAATGGTGTATTCACTGCAGATGTAGCAGAATACGTCAGGCTTATTTTTTTTTTTGCAAGATCTTCTCGTCCAGGGGTGTCAAACTCATGTTAGTTCATGGGGCCACGTTCAGCTAAGTTTGATGTGAAGTGGGCCGGACCGGTAAGATAATAATATAATAATATATAAATAACATCAACTCCAAACATTTTCTATATTTTTAAAGTGAAAAAAAGTCAAATTGAAACAATGAAAATGTTACGTCTACAAACTGTCCTTTTAAACAATGTGAATAACTTGAAACAAACTGAAAGACAAAGTGTAATTTTAACAATATTCTGCCTCAGTTTAATCATTTACACATGTAACTTATAATGTACGATCACAATGGATCAACAAATACACAAAACATTTAGTATCAGCAGAATATTGTTAAAATGGCACTTATTTTTCTTAAGACATTTCAGGTTTCTTCCATTTGTTCAGATTATTCACATTTTTTCTGAACATTATACTTTGTTCTAGTGTAAATACATGAGAATATTTACATTTACAAAGAGAAAATGTGGAGTTGTGAGGATTTATAGATTATATGATAGAATTTTACTGGTTTGACCCATAGGAAATTGAATTGGTCTGCATGTGGAACTAAAATAATTGTTAATTTCTTAATATCTATTTTTGTATTTGACAATTCATCCCAAGGGCCAGATTGGGCCCTTTGGCGGGCCACATTTGGTCCCCGGGCCGCATGTTTGACACCTGTGACATAAAGCAATTGACACTGCAACAAATGTTAAGTTAAATTAACTTGACATTTAGTGTGTTGTGTACTTAAAATAGCAATTCTATTCAAATCAAGCATTTAAGGCCGGACCGGTAAGATAATAACATAATAATATATAATAATCTCACCTTCAAACTTTTCTTTATGTTTTAGAGCAAAAAAAGTAAATTTATATTATGAAAAGGTTCACAAACTATCCTTTCAAAACATGTGAATAACATGAACAACTGAAAAAAATAAGTGTAATTTTAACAATATTCTGCCTCAGTTTTTATTTGCACATGTCCATTATAACTTACAGATCACAGTGGATCTGCAAATACATAAAACATTTAATAACAGGCAGAATATTGGTAAAGTTCATTTCAGATGTTTCAAAATGTTCATATTTGTTCAGGTTATTCATATTTTTTGTGAAATTATGCTTTGTTTTAGTGTAAATACATGAAAATATTCACATTTACAAAGAGAAACATTTGGAGTTGTCATTGTTTATATGTTATTATGTTAGTATTTGACTGGTCCTGCCCACTGGAGATTGAATTGGTCTGAATGTGGAACCTGAACTAAAACGATTGTTAATATCTTAGTGTAATTTTTGCATTTCACAAATTCATCCCACGGGCCAAATTGGACCCTTTGGCGGGCCGGATTTGGCCCCCGGGCCGCATGTTGGACACCTGTGGTCAACCTTCATGATTTTGCTTTAATTACTTTGCTGAAGATCAAGCAGCTTGGTTGGCAATAATGTTCCTTTTTTTTTTTTTTTTGCTGGCATCCAAACCATGCAATATTTTTCATTCCTAGCAATTGACTCTAGAAAAAAAAAAGACATTTAACCGTGGTATTATCAAGTCCTTTGCAGCAATTACCTTTGTGCTCACACTCTAATAATTTGAAACTGTTTCCATTAGCGCTCAATCACGCGTGCGGTCGTCCTGTTAAACTAGTGGCAGACTGTAACGCTTGTTGTTTATAATTGCGGGTTTATGGTATAGCTGTATTATCTCAGATGAAGGGGCTGCAGTCCTGAATAACAAAGACTGCCCATCTGTGCAGTTTGGAGGAAACTATTCCACAAATGATTTAGCCAGTCACAATGGATCCTGCACGGGCTATAAAATATAATTCAATGTTAACCAAATGTTCCGTTTTTTCTTATAATGAAAGGAAGCAGACTTTGAGATGGATGGAGATTTATACGAAGCATAGTTTTCATTTTTCATCGTCCTTGTTTTTATTTGTCTTTGGCACTATTTACACTATTTGTCTCCTTGGACTGAGCCTTTGATTTCACATCTTTCTAAAAGACTTAAACCATAGTCGAGACAAGGAGCTGGGGCTATAATTTTCATGTAATTGTCACACAATTCATCATAGAAATGGATGAAATGGATGAATAAATAATGGTTAAAGGAACCTGTTTGCCATCTGTATTGTGTCATAAAACATAGCCAAGATTGTTTTAATTGTATAGGGTCCTGTAATCCTGTTTTGTTGCGAACAGCTGATGAAAATCTTGGGCATTTTTTGCTTCATTACATGAGGATTTAAGTATTTAGTCAGGCTAAATCATTCTGAGTTTTATTACTGTGCATACCATATGTTTGAGCACACACTATAATACTTTTGTCCTTTTCAGTAAAAACTTGTACCTATCAGTCTGTAAATGTTACATGTGGAACTGTAGGGGTGTTCAAAGAGCACAACCGTCATCATTAGCCCACAAAATGTTTTTTAGATATGGTTATATTACTTATATTTTTAGACAACAGATCTTGAAAATCTTATAAAAAATAAAAATAAAAAAAAATCTTGAATTAAGCAAAAAACAAAAAACAAAACAAAACAAAACAAAAAATCTGCCAATGGAACAAGTGAAAATTATCTTGGCAAGATTTCTTGAAATAAGATTTTCAAGATCTATTGTCTAAAAATAAGTTCTTATATCTCACTGAAAAGTAGCTTTTTAGGTGATTATGTCTTATTTAAGAGTGATGAGATATTTTGACCAGTCAATCTTGAATTAAGAAAAAAAAAATCTTAAATTAAGCAAAAAATAAAAACTTTAATCAAGCCAAAAAAATCTTGAATTAAGCCGAACAAAAAAATCTGAAATTAAGCAAAAAAGAAACTTGAATCAAGCAAAAAAAAAAAATCTTGAATTAAGCCAAACAAACAAAAAAAACATCTTAAATAAAGCAAAAAAAAATCTTGAATAAAACAACAAAAATCTTAATTAAGCAAAAAAAAAAAAAATCATGAATTGAGCAAAAAAAAAAAAAAAAAAATCTTGAATCAAGCAAACAAAATCTTGAATTAAGAAAAAAAAGTCTTAAATTAAGCAAAAAAAAAAAAAAAAAGTTGAATTAAGCAAAAAATCTGCCAATGGAACAAGTGAAAATTATCTTGGTAAGATTTCTTGAAATAAGATTTTCCAGATCTATAGTCTAAAAATAAGTTCTTATATCTCACTGAAAGTGGCTTTTTAGGTGATTATGTCGTATTTAAGTGTGATGAGATATTTTGACCAGTCAATCTTGAATTAAGAAAACAAAAAAAAAAAAATCTTATATTCAGCAAAAAACAATCTTGAATCAAGCCAAAAAAAAATCTTGAATTAAGCAATTAAAAAAAAAAAAAAAAAAAATCTGAAATTAAGCAAAAAGAAACTTGAATCAAGCAAAAAAAAAAAAAAAAAAATCTGGAATTAAGCCAAACAAACAAACAAACACAAACAAACAAACAAACAAAAAAATCTTAAATTAAGCAAAAAAAAAAAATCTTGAATCAGCAAACAAATCTTGAATTAAGAAAAAAAAAAAAATCTTAAATTAAGCAAAAAAATGTTGAATTAAGCAAAAAATCTGCCAATGGAACATGTGAAAATTATCTTGGTAAGATTTTTTGAAATCAGATTTCCAGATCTATTGTCTAAAAATAAGTTCTTTTATCTGACGGAAAAGTTCCTCTTTAGGTGATTGTCTTATTTTACGTACTTTGACCAAAAATGAGAAAAATACACTTGGTAAGATTCAGATTTTTGCAGTGTGCCAGTTAATTCATTTATTTATTTATTGATCTAACTGTTCCAGCATTAGACTGAGGTTCTCCAATGTTAAAAAATGAAAGTGAGAAATGATTCCATCCTTTGCACCTTTTTATAGATTCACTTCAAAATTTCAGCGGTTCATCCTCGGCCAGTCTCCTGGCCTTTTCCACCAACATTCATAAACATCAGGGCAGCAGTTTTTATACAATTCTACTAAAAAACAACAAACAGATGGGAGCGATCACATAACTTTCTTTGCAGAGGTAAGAAATCTGTAGCGCCGCATGATGTAATAACGGTGCAATATGTAATAATGTCATCATTTGTCAACTCATTAGTAATAACTGCATTTTGTAATAAAATTCTTGAATGCAGTTTGTAATAAACTTTGCCACATTTTTAATAATTTTCATATTGCAACAGTTATTACAAAATGCAGGTGTAGCACTTTTTTATGTAATAATTTAGTACATTATGTAATGAACAATTGAAAAAAACATTTAAATTGATGCCTTAATTGGAAAAACCATCGCACCAGCAGACAACATTAAGCATTCCAGCTGAATTCAAATTCAGTTTAAAAAGCTAGTAGAATGTTTCACTGGTCAAACCGACATCAAATGTAACTGTATTCATTAATGGAGAATGTGTTTGTAAGCATAGAGACGAAAGCTGCACGAATTACGAAACTTACCAGTGCACTGAAATTTTGGAAGACATACACATATGCAATCTGGATTATGTAATGCAAATATTATACATGATACAAAGCATAAAAAAAATACAAATATAGAACAGAAAAAAAAAAAAAAACTTCAGTCCAGCTCCATTTGTGTGTTAATGCAACAACGGGAGATAAAAAGAAATGAACATCAAACAGTCTATTAACAAAAAGATTTGGAATATTTCCAATGAATGACCAAGGAAACATCCGACTAGTTTTTTTTTTTTTTTTAAGTGAATTTTAATTAAGCTGGAATACTTAATGTTGTTCTGCTGGTATGATGGTTTTTCCACACTGTAAAAAAAATCTGTAATTTAACAGAATTTTCCATGTTTATTTTACAGATTTTTCCTGTATTTTAAATATCCAGGAAAATATCAATGAATGACAAAAAGACTGTGATTTTACACGTCAAATGTAAAATAACATGAAAAACTGTAACTGTAAATACCATAAAATTTCCATTTTTTAAAAGAATTTTTTTCTTTTTTCACAGAAAATACAGTTAAAATACATTTGCAAATGTATCATAATTTCACAATATTTATTTCTATTTATGAGATTAAACTGTTAATTTAAAGTTTAGTACTGTAAAAATATAAATAAATAAAACAAGATAAAATTACTGACAATCAACCGTAAAAATATTTGTTCTGTAAGTTTAACAAGGCTTGTGTGTTAATTGACAAATCTTGTGTAATTACAGGAGGTTTCACAACAAAATGTTGAATAAATATATTTTGTGAATGTATAACATGTATAAGCACTGATAAACTGTCCAAATACAGTTTTTATCAGTGGATTGTACAACTTAGTCTCATTGAAAATTATTTACATATATTTATAGGTAATATTGTTTTAATACATGTAAATATTCTTTATTAAACATTAAAAAGTCAAAAAAATATGCAAATCTCATGTAAATTGGGGCAAAAAACTGTATTTTAATGATGGAAAATTACCATATTTTTATGAGATGGTTATTTTCTGTTATTTAAGAGTATTTTTTTGGCGCCCCTGCAGCCAGAATATTAGGGTTTTTTATGTTTTGTTTTTTTTTTTTTACAGTGCAATTAAGGCGTCAATTGCAATGTTTTTTCGATGGTTTATTACATAATGCACCAAATTATTACATTTAAAAAAAAAAAAAAAAAAAGTGCTAAACCAGCATTTTGTAACAACTGTTGCAATATGAAATAAGTTCTAACAAAATGCATCCAAGAATTTTATTACAAAATGCAGCGTTATTACATAATGGGGTGAATAATTATTACATTATTACATATTGCACCATTATTACATCATGCGGCGCTACAAGCATTACTCATAGTTTAAACTGGTGGGAAAAACAGAAATGAGTAGTTTAAAATATGACATTACAGATACTTTCAGGACCTAAATACAAATGAACCACTAATTCTTCTACTGCTATTATCGCTGGGGTTAAATTCTATTAAGTGATGGTTAACACCAGAAAAAAAAAACAGTATCGGCTGTAGTCAAGGTTAGGTTAGAGAGTTGTGTCAAAGAAAAATATATAAATTCCCAGATGAAGCCGGTATAATTGAAACCGTTTGACAGGGAACACAGTGAAAAGAACTTTTTGAATAGATTTTGTTCTTATAAGATTAATAAATTTCAAGGATATGTTAACACTATGGAGTTATCGGAGAAACTGTCTATTTTAATGGAACACAATCCAGTTGTAGGTTTTTGTCTTATATAAACATTGTACTATATATTTTTTGCTTGCCTGTGTATTGTTTTAATTCAGGCTTGCAGCGTTTGTCTAATACTCAGTTTTTTTTTACACTATTCAGTCTTTTCATGGATCTGCTCCCACTGCTTTTACTAAGGTCATCATTCAGAACTTCATACATTGTAACCTTGGAATTCTCCTTTTCAATGTTAAGTTAGTGTAGTAACTCTTTTTTTTTTTAATAGAAAGATGTGTTATGTGATGATTAAATGAAGATGCCAAAGTGTGTATATTTGTTGGGTACTTTCTTAGTCTTGCAAAGCCAGACTTATGTGTGCATGTCATTAGTACAGTGCCAGGTCTGCAGATAAGTCTGGCACTCTGTTTAAAACACTGGCACAAATGAGCTGGAATAGGACGAAGAGTTCCTTGGGTTGTTTGTCTAATTCTTTAAACGATTCATGGTCATTTTAAGCAATGCTGAGCACAGGGTGTAAAGCCAGTGCACTGCAAAAATCCAAATCTAACCAAGTGTTTTTTTCTGATTTCTAGTCCAAATATCTTATCACACTTAAAATAAGACAATCACCTAAAGAGTGACTTTTCAGCGAGATATAAGAACTGATTTTTAGACAATAGATCTGGAAAATCGTATTTCAAGAAGTCTTACCAAGATCATTTTCACTTGTTCCATTGGCAGATTTTTTTTTGCTGATTGCTATACAGATGTTTCTCTGATGTTCGTCATTCCGCCGGTTAAAGTACAACGAAGCTTTTTAGCCACACTGCAAAAAAATGACTGGAAGATCTTTTGCTTAATTCAACTTTTTTTTTTTCTTAATTCAAGATTTAGTTTGCTTAATTCATGATTTATTTATTTATTTATTTATTTATGTTTGCTTACTTAAAGATTTTTGTTGTTTTATTCAAGATTTTTTTTTTTTGCTTAATTTAAGATTTTTTTTTGTTTGGCTTAATTCAAGATTTTTTTTTTTTTTTTTTTTTTTGCTTGATTCAAGTTTCTTTTTTGCTTAATTTAAGATTTTTTTTCTTATTGCTTAATTCAAGATGTTTTTTGGCTTGATTCAAGATTTTTTTGTTGCTTAATTTAAGATTTTTTTTTTTTTTTTAAATTCAAGATTGACTGGTCAAAATATCTCATCACACTTAAAAGACAATCACCTAAAGAGCTTTTCAGCGAGATATAAGAACTGATTTTTAGACAATAGATCTGGAAAATCGTATTTCAAGAAGTCTTACCAAGATCATTTTCACTTGTTCCATTGGCAGATTTTTTTTTGCTGATTGCTATACAGATGTTTCTCTGATGTTCGTCATTCCGCCGGTTAAAGTACAACGAAGCTTTTTAGCCACACTGTAAAAAATGACTGGAAGATCTTTTGCTTAATTCAACTTTTTTTTTTTTTTTCTTAATTCAAGATTTAGTTTGCTTAATTCATGATTTATTTATTTTTATTTATTTATTTATTTATTTATTATTTATGTTTGCTTACTTAAAGATTTTTGTTGTTTTATTCAAGATTTTTTTTTTTTTGCTTAATTTAAGATTTTTTTTTGTTTGGCTTAATTCAAGATTTATTTTTTTTTGCTTGATTCAAGTTTCTTTTTTGCTTAATTTAAGATTTTTTTTCTTATTGCTTAATTCAAGATGTTTTTTGGCTTGATTCAAGATTTTTTTGTTGCTTAATTTAAGATTTTTTTTTTTTTTTTAAATTCAAGATTGACTGGTCAAAATATCTCATCACACTTAAAATAAGACAATCACCTAAAGAGTGACTTTTCAGCGAGATATAAGAACTGATTTTTAGACAATAGATCTGGAAAATCGTATTTCAAGAAGTCTTACCAAGATCATTTTCACTTGTTCCATTGGCAGATTTTTTTTTGCTGATTGCTATACAGATGTTTCTCTGATGTTCGTCATTCCGCCGGTTAAAGTACAACGAAGCTTTTTAGCCACACTGCAAAAAAATGACTGGAAGATCTTTTGCTTAATTCAACTTTTTTTTTTTTTCTTAATTCAAGATTTTTTGCTTAATTCATGATTTATTTATTTATTTATTTATTTATTTATTTATGTTTGCTTACTTAAAGATTTTTGTTGTTTTATTCAAGATTTTTTTTTGTGCTTAATTTAAGATTTTTTTGTTTGGCTTAATTCAAGATTTTTATTTATTATTTTTTGCTTGATTCAAGTTTCTTTTTTGCTTAATTAAGATTTTTTTCTTATTGCTTAATTCAAGATGTTTTTTGGCTTGATTCAAGATTTTTTGTTGCTTAATTTAAGATTTTTTTTTTTTTTAAATTCAAGATTGACTGGTCAAAATATCTCATCACACTTAAAATAAGACAATCACCTAAAGATGACTTTTCAGCGAGATATAAGAACTGATTTTTAGACAATAGATCTGGAAAATCGTATTTCAAGAAGTCTTACCAAGATCATTTTCACTTGTTCCATTGGCAGATTTTTTTTTGCTGATTGCTATACAGAGTTCTCTGATGTTCGTCATTCCGCCGGTTAAAGTACAACGAAGCTTTTTAGCCACACTGTAAAAAAATGACTGGAAGATCTTTTGCTTAATTCAACTTTTTTTTTTTCTTAATTCAAGATTTAGTTTGCTTAATTCATGATTTATTTATTTATTTATTTATTTATGTTTGCTTACTTAAAGATTTTTGTTGTTTTATTCAAGATTTTTTTTTTTTGCTTAATTTAAGATTTTTTTTGTTTGGCTTAATTCAAGATTTTTTTTTTTTTTTTTTTTGCTTGATTCAAGTTTCTTTTTGCTTAATTTAAGATTTTTTTTCTTATTGCTTAATTCAAGATGTTTTTGGCTTGATTCAAGATTTTTTGTTTGCTTAATTTAAGATTTTTTTTTTTTTTTAATTCAAGATTGACTGGTCAAAATATCTCATCACACTTAAAATAAGACAATCACCTAAAGAGTGACTTTTCAGCGAGATATAAGAACTGATTTTTAGACAATAGATCTGGAAAATCGTATTTCAAGAAGTCTTACCAAGATCATTTTCACTTGTTCCATTGGCAGATTTTTTTTTGCTGATTGCTATACAGATGTTTCTCTGATGTTCGTCATTCCGCCGGTTAAAGTACAACGAAGCTTTTTAGCCACACCGTAAAAAATGACTGGCAGATCCTTTGCTTAATTCAACTTTTTTTTTTTATTTTGTTTGCTTGATTCAAGATTTTTTTTTGCTTAATTCATGATTTATTTATTTTTATTTTTTTGCTTAATTAAAGATTTTGTTGTTTATTCAAGAATTTTTTTTTGCTTAATTTAAGATTTTTTTTGTTTGGCTTAATTCAAGATTTTTTTTTTTTTTTGCTTGATTCAAGTTTCTTTTTTGCTTAATTTAAGATTTTTTTCTTATTGCTTAATTCAAGATGTTTTTTGGCTTGATTCAAGATTTTTTTTTTGCTTAATTTAAGATTTTTTTTTTTTTAAATTCAAGGTTGACTAGTCAAATATCACATCACACTTAAAATAAGACATAATCACCTAAAGAGTGACTTTCCAGCGAGATATAAGAACTGATTTTTCGACAATATATCTGGAAAATTTTATTTGAAGAAATCATACCAAGATCATTTTCACTTGTTCTATTGGCAGATTTTTTTGCTTAATTCAACATTTTTTTTTTTTGCTTAATGTAAGAATTTTTTTCTTTATTCAAATTGAATTTGCTTGATTCAAGATTTTTTTTTGCTTAATTTAAGATCTTTTTTTGTGCTTAATTCAAGATTTTTTTTGTTTTATTCAAGATTTTTTTTTTTTTGCTTAATTTACGATTTTTTTTTGCCTAATTAAATTTTTTTTTTTGCTTGATTCAAATAATTAAATAAATTAAAATAAGACATAATCACCTAAAATAACTTTCAGTGAGACATAAGAACTTATTTTTAGACAATATCTGGAAAATCTTATTCAAGAAATCTTACCAAGATTAATTCAGGATTTTTTTTTTTTTTGGCTTAATTCAAGATTTTTTTGCTTAATTTAAGATTTTTTTTTTAGCTTACCAGCCGACAAGCCAAGCTAAATGTCATCATGCAGCGTCCGGCGCCGTTGTCGTCTGTCATCCATTACAAATTTTGAATTGTCTTCTTCTCCAAAACTACAATTCCGATTGACTTCAAACTTGGTATACAGCTTCTTTATGATGATGTCAACAAAAGTTAGTGAAATTATTTGGATCCGGATCTGATTCTGGATTTGGTGTGACTTTGAAAAATTTCCCCATTATAAGAGATAGGAAGTGGATCGATGCAATAACTCAGTAAATATAAATGATATCCAGTGTAAATTTCTACAGTCCAGCCCTGATGGGGAGATGACCAAAACATAATGTCCACATGCTGATCAGGATCTTCTTCTGGATCCGGGAACTTACGGAAAATTTAACATGGGCTCTTATGGGGAAAAAAATTCAATCGTCTTCTTCTCTGAAACTCCAGTTCTGATTGACTTCAAACTTGGTATACAGCTTCTGTATGATGATGTTAACACAAGGTATTGACATTATTTCGATCCGGATCTGATTCTGGATTTGGTGCGACTTTGAAAAATTTTCTCATTATAACAGATAGGAAGTGGATTGATCCAATTAATCCATAAGTATCAATGATATCAAGTTGGAATTTGAATTTTTTACAGATCTGATGGAATATGACCAAAACATGGGCTATTTCTGTAATAGAATAAATACACAGAACTGGGTGATAATAAATGGCATCTGGATACATTTCCCAAAGCTTTTAATTTGGCCAGAAAGCTACAGGGCCATTGGTCCTATTTTTGCTTCATTCAAGCAAAAAATCTGCCAATGGAACGAGTGAAAATTATCTTGGTGGCACAAGCACATGAGGAAATGCATAGTGTAGTCAAATTTTTTGCTTAATTCAAGATTTTTGGTTTTTTTTGTTGCTAAATTCAAGATTTTCTTTGCTTAATTCAAGATTTGTTTTTTTTGCTTATTCAGGCAAAAAAATCTGTCAGTGGAACGAGTGAAAAATATCTTGGCGGCACGTGCACATGACAAAATGCAATGTAGTAAAAATTTTTGCTTAATTCAAGATTTTTTTTGTTTAATTCAAGATTTTTTTTTTGCTAAATTCAAGCAAAAAATCTGCCAATGGAACAAGTGAAAATTATCTCGGTGGCACGTGCACATGAGGAAATGCATAGTGTAGTCAATTTTTTTTTGCTTAATTCAAGATTTTTTTTTTTTTTTGCTAAATTCAAGATTTTCTTTGCTTAATTCAAGATTTTTTTTGCTTATTCGAGCAAAAAAAATCTGTCAGTGGAACGAGTGAAAAATATCTTGGTGGCACGTGCACATGACGAAATGCATAATGTAGTAAAAATTTTTGCTTAATTCAAGATATTCATTCTTTCATTCATTTTCTGAACCCGCTTTATCCTCACTAGGGTCATGGGGGTCACTTGGAGCCTATCCCAGCTACATAGGGGCGAAGGCAGGGTACACGCTGGACAAGTCGCCAGTTCATTGCAGGGCTGAACATATGAGACAAACAATCATCTCACATTCACACCTATGGGCAATTAGATTAACCAATTAACCTATCAGTGCATCTCTTTGGATGGTGGGAGGAAGCCGGAGTACCCGGAGAGAACCCACGCAGACACGGGGAGAACATGCAAACTCTACACAGAAAGGTCCCACCCCCTGTCGACTAGTGTTGCAATCGAACCCAGGACCTTCTTGCTGTGAGGCACGAGTGCTAACCACTGCACCACCGTGTCGCCCCTAATTCAGATATTTTTTGTTAATTCAAGATTTTTTTTTGCTAAATTCAAGCAAAAAATCTGCCAATGGAACAAGTGAAAATTATCTCGGTGGCACATGCACATGAGGAAATGCATAGTGTAGTCAAATTTTTTTGCTTAATTCAAGTTTTTTTTTTTGCTAAATTCAAGATTTTTTTTACTTAATTCAAGATTTTTTTTTTGCTTATTCGGGCCAAAAAATCAGTGAATGGAACAAGTGGAAATTATGTTGGTGGCATGTGCACATGACGAAATGCATAATTTAGTAAAAATTTTTGCTTAATTCAGATATTTTTTGTTTAATTCAAGATTTTTTTTTTGCTAAATTCAAGCAAAAATCTGCCAATGGAACAATGAAAACTAGAAGCACTCGGAGAGCGCAGACCTCCGCCAAGGCTGATCAGTGCCCCCCCACCCCCCGTGGGCCCCCCCACCCCAATCACCACCAAAATTTAATCATTTCTTCCTTATCCCATTTCCAACAACCCTGAAAATTTCATCCAAATCTGTCCATAACTTTTTGAGTTATGTTGCACACTAACGACGACAAACAACAAACAAACCCTGGCAAAAACATAACCTCCTTGGCGGAGGTAATTATCTCGGTGGCACATGCACATGAGGAAATGCATAGTGTAGTCAAATTTTTTTTTGCTTAATTCAAGATTTTTTTTTTTTTTTGCTAAATTCAAGATTTTTTTTGCTTATTCGGGTAAAAAAAAATCTGTCAGTGGAACGAGTGAAAACTTGGTGGCACGTGCACATGACGAAATGCATATGTAGTAAAAATTTTTGCTTAATTCAAGATTTTTTTTGTTTAATTCAAGATTTTTTTTTGCTAAATTCAAGCAAAAAATCTGCCATGGAACAAGTGAAAATTATCTCGGTGGCACATACACATGAGGAAATGCATAGTGTAGTCAATTTTTTTTGCTTAATTCAAGATTTTTTTTTTTTTTTGCTAAATTCAAGATTTTCTTTGCTTAATTCAAGATTTTTTTGCTTATTCGGGCAAAAAATTTGTCAGTGGAATGAGTGAAAAATATCTTCGTGGCACGTGCACATGACAAAATGCATAATGTGGTAAAATTTTTGTTTAATTCAAGATTTTTTTTGTTTAATTCAAGATTTTTTTTTGCTAAATTCAAGCAAAAAATCTGCCAATGGAACAAGTTAAAATTATCTCGGTGGCACATGCACATGAGGAAATGCATAGTGTAGTCAAATTTTTTTTGCTTAATTCAAGATTTTTTGTTACAAAATTCAAGATTTTTTTTGCTTAATTCAAGTTTTTTTTTTGCTTATTCAGGCAAAAAAATCTGTCAGTGGAACGATGAAAATATCTTGGTGCACGTGCACATGACGCAATGCATAATGTAGTAAAAATTTTTGCTTAATTCAAGATTTTTTTTGATTAACTCTTTTTTTCTTTGCTTTTTTCAAGATTTTTTTTTTTTGTGTGGCTTGATTCAAGCAAAAAAATCTGCCAATGGAACAAATGAAAATTATCTTGGTAAGATTTCTTGAAAAAGATTTTCCAGATCTCTTGTCTAAAAATAAGTTCTTATATCTCACTGAATCGTTACTCTGTAGGTGATTATGTCTGATTTTAAATGTGATGAGATATTTTGACTAGAAATGAGAAAAATACACTTGGTAAGATTTAGATTTTTTTCACTGTGTTTCTGCAAAATAGTGCTTTAGTGGCACGTGAACATGAGGAAATGGATAGTGTAGTCAAATGTTTTTGCTTAATTCAAGTTTTTTTTTCTGCTTAATTCAAGATTTTTTTTACTTAATCCAAGATTTTTTTTACTTAATTCATTTTTTTTTTTTTTTTGCTAAATTCAAGCATGTGCACATGAGGAAACGTATAGTGTAGTAAACAGTAAGTAATCCCTGCGAAAGAAAAAGCCACATACATGTGTCTTTGTCAAAACCTGCCACTTTCAGCAGGCAGTTGCAGGTTTCTTTTCTTTCATGAAGGCAGGATAATGCCATTTCTGCCACCCCATGGATACAAAAATTGCACTTATTCTCGCAGAGTGTATCTTTTGAGCCAGAGCTATACTCTATTCTCTTGTTTCTAGATCACCATGGTTTTGTGAGAGCAGGTCTGACCAAATGTTGTGACCTCTGTGCATAACTCATCATCAGCTGCTTTGTTTCTGCATTTGTCCCTTCCATCACTAAATAACAGGCTAATTCCTGTAATAACTTTGTCTAGACTGGCTCATCAGCACTACGGACGCTGCTCTGTACAGCACATGAGCCACAGGTGTGTGTTTGGAGCTTTTTTTAGTCGTCTCCAGCCCTAAGCATTGTCTTGATGACCCCCCACACACCCACAGAGGTCAGTGTTTGGGTGGTCACTCAGACACTGTGTGGAGGATGGTTCAGAATACTGGATAAGTAGAAGATATACAAGACAAAAACAGCAAAAAAAAAAAAAAAAAAAAAAAAAAAAAGGCCTGTAGAAAATAAGAAAATTAAACTCATTAGTGCAGGGGTGTCAACTCATTTTAGTTCCGGGGCCACGTTTAGCGAAATATGATCTCCAGTGGGCCGGACCAGTAAAATATAACAGTGGAAAAAAGTAAATTAAATTATTATAATGTTAGCATCTACAAAAATCTGAATAACATAAACAACTGGAAAAATTTAAGAAAAACAAGTCAAATTTTAACAATATATGATTATTATTAGATTTCTTTTTTTTTTTTTGCTTGATTCAAGATGTTTTTTCGACTTAATTCAAGATTTTTTTTTTTTTTTTGCTTAATTCAAGATTTTTGTGGCTTAATTCAGGATTTTTTTTCTTAATTCGTGATTTTTTTTTTTGCTTTATTCAAGATTTTTTTTTTGCTTAATTCAAGATTTTTTTGCTTAATTCAACTTTTTTTTTGCTGAATTCAAGATTTTTTTTTGCTTAATTCAAGATTTTTTGGGCTTAATTCAAGATTTTTTTTTTTTACTTAGTGATTTTTTTTTTTTGCTTTATTCAAGTTTTTTTTTTTTTTTTTGCTTAATTCAACTTTTTTTTGCTTGATTCAAGATTTTTTCTCTTAATTCAAGATTTATTTTTTTTTTTGCTGAATTCAAGATTTTTTTTTGCTTAATTCAAGATTTTCTTTGGCTTAATTCAAGATTTTTTTTTTTTTACTTTGCAATTTTTTTTGTTATTCAAGATTTTTTTTGCTTAATTCAAGATTTTTTTTGCTTAATTCAACTTTTTTTTTGCTGAATTCAATTTTTTTTTTGCTTAGTTCAAGATTTTTTTGGCTTAATTCGAGATTATTTTTTTTTTACTTCGTGATTTTTTTTAATTTTTTTTTTCTTTATTCAAGTTTTTTTTTTTTTTTTGCTTAATTCAACTCTTTTTTTGCTTAATTCAAGATTTTTTTGGCTTAATTCAAGATTTTGATTATGTGATTGTGTGCGTGGGGGTGATAGTGTCATTGTCCGAGCAGGAGTGAAAGTGAAACTAACTCGCTTTACTGTTCCTCTAACTCTCCGGGCAGCACACACACTGGAGCAGCGAGCGACAGAATCTCTGCTCAGCAAAAAAAATTAATACATCGGCTACATATTGGCCGATGTTGACTAATTGGTGATACGTTATAATCGGCCGTTGGGCTCTAGTCATTTATTTTGAAAAATCTCTACACTGCTCACATTACTTCTCCGCCATGTACCTGCTGCACTTAACTGTAAATGTCACGCTGCTGTAAGTGGTATCGGTACGGTTGTATCAGAGTACTTTTACGAGTACAAGTACAGACGCTGAGTATTGGACCCAATACCTGATACTGGTATCGGTATCGGTGCATCCCTAATAATAATAATGATAAGTAGCGAGCGTGCAGTAAGTGACTTTTTCCAAGTATGCAGGTGACATTGACAGATGTACCGACTGCTTAGAACAGGATGTAGTTCAAACCAGGCTGCTGCTGTTCAGTCTGATGGCGGTTGGAACAAAAGAGCGTCTGAAAGGTTCAGTCCTGCACCTGGGTGGGATAATCCGCCGGCTGAATGAGCTGCCCTCAGACACAGCTCCTCATGCAGAGGGTGAGAAGGATTGTCCAGGATTGCACAGATTTTGTCCTTCACCCTCCTCTCAGCCACCGTGTCCACACTGTCCAGGTCCAGTCCCACCACAGAAGGGGTTTTCCTCTCCAGCTTGTTGAGCCTGTTGCCCTCATCAGTCCTAACCCCACCAGCACACTACAGCAGAAAGTATATGTATATACAGGGTGGGGAAGCAAAATTTACAATGAACATTTAGTTGTTTTTTCTCAGCAGGCACTACGTCAATTGTTTTGAAACCAAACATATATTGATGTCATAATCATACCTAACACTATTATCCATACCTTTTCAGAAACTTTTGCCCATATGAGTAATCAGGAAAGCAAACGTCAAAGAGTGTGTGATTTGCTGAATGCACTCGTCACACCAAAGGAGATTTCAAAAACAGTTGGAGTGTCCATAAAGACTGTTTATAACAGGGGTGTCCAAACTTTTTTTCAAGAGGGCCAGATCTGATAATGTGGAGATTGCCAGGGGCCAGCGGTCCCTTCAGACATTTTTAAACAGTAAAAATTACATATAAATGCGCTGTTCTACAACAATTTTATTTTCATTGTCACAATATCATTTTTTTAAATGGCAACGTAACCAAATCTAAGCCACTCAGGTGTGAACAAATAAAAAAAAACAAAAAAACAATTCTGCCTTCCTTTCACATCTGGAGTCAGATAACATAGAACAAACTGTATAAGTATCTTAAACTTCCAAGTTGATAAAAATCTTAACCCCACATTCATTTTAAACATGACTTATATGAGTAATCATTACTCATATATTACTCAGTAATGCAAAGTCTGTTAACGTTTAAGATGAAAACATATGACTCTTACTCTTGTCTTTCACAAATCATTCAGAAAGTAATATTTTGTGTCACATCTACAAGTACAACACCAGCAGTTAGAGGCAACTAACCTGGCAACTTGGTATCCTGCCCTGGTGGTGAATCATTGAACTCCCAGGTTCACATGAAGAGTCACTGTTGTGAGTTTAAAGCAGCTTGAATTTGCTTCACTTTTTTGGAGCGCTCACTGCTCTAGCTTGTCGTATGCGTTAGCATGTTTGTCTGCTCGTGTCTCTTTACATTGAATTCCTTAAACAAGGCAACAGTCTCTTGACAAATTAGGCAAACATAATTGCCTCGATTTTCAGTGAAAAAAAATTGTAATTCCCATCTCTCCTGGAAGCGGCGGCCCTCACTGTCAACTTTTGTTTTTTTTATTTACAAGCGCCGTGGTTTGAAATTAGCGAAAAAGGTTCACGGCGAGGTCACAGAGCCAGATAGAGTTAGAGTGGTGCTGCCACCATGAGGTGAAAGGAGAAACTGCATTTTGAACCTTTTATTCATGTACTCGGTTCAACAGTCCAAGCGGGCCTAAATATAATATAAAACCCAAGCTGTGGCCGTATAAAATCTGACCGCGGGCTGTGATTGGCCCCCGGGCCGGACTTTGGACATGCCTGCTTTCTAATGTAAAGAAGAGAATGACTATGAGCAAAACTATTACAAGAAAGTCTGGAGGGGGAGGAAGCTACAAAAAACGTACCAAAGCTTTTATTAAAGCTCTCAAATCCAAAATCCTAAAGGATCCAACCAAATCCATGAGAAAATGGCAATTGAACTTGAGGTAGACAACAAGACCGTTAGAAATGCAGTAAAATATGATTTGAAGTTAAAATCTTACACAAGAACACCAAAACACTTGTTGACAACAGCTATGAAGGAAAAGAGATTGGAAAGGTGTAAGAAAATTATTACATGGTTCAAGAAAAGTCCTCCATTGTAACGATCTTTTCAGATGAAAAGATCTTCACTGTCGATGCTGTTCTGAACCGCAGAAATGACAGATTTCTCGCAAAATCGAAAGCTGAGATTAAGGGGACATTCAGAACAAAACATCCTGCTCAAGTTATGGCTTTTGGTGTTGTGGCTTCCGATGGAAAGAACATGCCTATAAAATTCTACAAAGCTGATGAAAAATCAATGTTAATACTTACTACAAGACTCTGAGATACCAGGTATTGCCATGACTTAAAGCAAACTACCCAGATGGAAATTATGTATGGACACAGGATGGTGCTCCAGCACACACAGCTAGAAAAATACAAGATTTCTGCAAATCCAACTTTAGCAATTTTTGGGAATCATGTTTATGGCCGCCTTCTAGCCCAGATCTAAACCCTCTGGATTCTGCTATTTGGGGCGTTTTAGAACATGCTACCAATAGAAAATCACACAGCAATGCTGACTTTCTTAAAGATACTATTAAAGAAGAATGGGAGAAGTTGTCACCCGAATATTTGAGGAACACTTGCGCAAGTTTCAGGAAGGGTGTGAAGGCAGTTATTGAGAAAGAAGGAGGACACATAGAATAAAAACATTTTCTATTATGTCAATTTTCTTGTGGCAAATAAATTCTCATGACTTTCAATAAACTAATTGGTCATACACTGTCTGTCAATCCCTGCCTCAAAATATTGTAAATTTTGCTTCCCCACCCTGTACTAGGACTGCGCAGTATTGGAAAAAACTGACATTGCGTTTTGTTTTTAACCCTGCGATATGTGTTGCAATATGAAAAAATACTCAGGAGGTTATAATTGCTGTGTGGTACCGATATAAATGGTCAAACTAATTAGTTGTGTTTCCTTTCGTTGTGGCACAGAACACGTATTTCAGTATTGTCCTTCTTGTAGCTGAAATAATTCCAGATAACTGACGGTGCTTTTCTTTTTGGCACCAAGTCTTCGTTTTTTGATGATGTTCTCTTGTTTTGTTGCTCATTTTTCAGTGTTGTTATGTTGAAAAAAATCAAAATCTTACCAAGTGTGTTTTTCTCATTTCTAATCAAAATATCTCATCACACAAATAATAAGACATAATCACCTCAAGAGTAATTTTTCAGTGAGATATAAGAACTTATTTTAGACAACAGATCTTGAAAATCTTATTTCAAGAAATTTTACAAGATAATTGACACGCGTTCCATCGGCAGATTTTTTTTTGCTTGAATGAAGCAAAAAAATCTTGAATTAAGCAAAAAAAAAAAAATTCTTGGGAGCAAACTGTTACTGCGTCCGCCATACTCATCCCCCAACAATGTAGTTTGTTTTGTTGTAAATATTGCTCAAAATTTGTTTTAATATCTAAGTGGGGTAGCTCAAGATGAAAATTCTTGAAACAAGTCAAATAATCTTAACCCTGTAAAGCCTGAATCATTAAATCATTAACAGAAAATTCCTGTTAAAATTTCCTGGAGCCTTTATTGAAAAAACTGAAAAAACAAAAACATTTTTCATTTTTAAATATCAGTTTCCATGTATGATTTTCAATTTTGTATCATATTTGACACATCAGGTCTCAGTGCTCAAATATTATAATTACTGAACAAACAAAAACATAATATAACACAAACATGACGAACAAATTGGTAATTCCTTTTCAAAATTGCCAAAGTTCTGCCTCCTTCCTCATTAATGACAGTCTTGTAGTGTCACTGGAAAGGCCTCTGGTGAATGAATTCTTCCCCCCTGGTGGATTATCTGTGTATTGCATGTATCTAATTGATTATTATATCTATTTATATAATATATCATTATTCATAGGTGTAATACAGGTATAATATATATTTTTTTCACATTAAACTAAGAAGAATATTGAACAGCAACATATAAATTCATCCCGTGGGCCAGATTAAAACCTTTGGCAGGCCGGTTTTGGCCCATGGGCTGCATGTTTGGAACCTGTTTTCCGTGTATATGTCAGAATTCATAATATAACATTTATTTATGACAGATTTAAATAAAGTTGTGCATATATACATATTTGTTTTAAGAAAGATTGTGAATTTAATGAACATATTTTAAATATATAGAACAAAATAATTTCATTTAAGGCACACTAATAAATCAGCTAACCACAATATAGCACTCGGAGTGCAGATCAGTCCCCCCCCCACCCCACCTCCGATCAACACCAAAATTGAATCATTTGTTCCTTATCTTGCTGACAGGCAAACAGACAGACAAAGCCCGATGAAAACATAACCTCTGATGTTACACTTGGCAGAGTTAAAAAAAAAAAAAAAAAAAAAATCATACAAATATTTTTGCTTGAATTAACCCTGTACAGCCTAAACCATTAAATAATTGACAGAAAATTCCAGTTCTTTGAAACTGGAGCCTTTATGGTCCTTCTGAACAACCCCCCAATTTTTTTTTTTCAAATATCAATTTCCTTGTATGAGTTTCAGTTTTGTATCCTATTTGATACATTGGGTCTCAATGCTCAATATTATTTTTGAACAAACAAAAACATAATATAACACAAACATGTCTAACAATTGGTAATTCCTTTTCAAAACTGGCAAAGTTCTGCCTCCTTCCTCATTAATGTCAGTCTTGTAGTGTCAGTGGAAAGGCCTCTGGTGAATGAATTCCTCCCCCTGGTGGATTATCTGTGTATTGCATGTATCTAATTGTATACATCAGGTTTTTCAAGAAAAAAAAAATCACACTGATCATGTAGAGGGCTTGAAAACTCATGTATCAAATATGATACATTCGGTGTTATAGGGTAGACAAGATTAAGTCTCTGCAAGTAAATGAATCTAAGAAAAAGATATTCAAGATAAATATTCCAAATTTAAGTCAGTTTATCTAAGTCCGATATTCCTTTTTTTGCAGTGAAGAGACTAATCAAAGATGCTTTAAAATCAGAACAGTCAGTGTAAGAAAATTTTTGGCATGCTGATGTAAAGTCTTAGCTTTTGTGATACATCACTTAATTAGAGGAAAGATAAACCAGCGACACAAAAGATGAGCATGCCAAAGGCTATTTTACACAAGACTGTGACTTTACATGCATACTCCCCTTGATTTTTAATGGTTCAGGCTCCAGTCTGTGTCTCTGTGCCAGGAACTGAATTAATATGCATTAAAGCGAAGTGCTCAGGTGTGGAGGAGAAGACCTGGCATTTTGCGCAGAACGGTGTTGAGAAAGTGGGCTGTGAGTGATGAGGGATAGGCCCGATTCTGACACTTAGAGTCAGCCTTTATTTAGTGTGCACCTTCTGTCATCATGCAACCACCACACCTTTCATCTCTGTCATGCACAGAATGCCATAACTCTGTTAGGGACACCCACAACAAATCCAGACCAGTCCTTCTTCAAAACAAAAAAAAATGTTCTGTATTGTGTGTTTCTACTTCAATACAATCGCCACCGTTATGTGGCATTTTATTGTATGGATATTCATAACTGCGATCTATATACTATGTTCTAGATCACAGGTATCAAACATGCGGCCCAGGGGCCAAATCCGGCCCGCCAAAGGATCCAATCTGGCCCGTGGGATCAATTTGTGAAATACAAAAATTACACTGAAGATGTTAACAATCAAGGATGTTCAAAATCATTTTAATTCAAATTCCACATACAGACCAATTAGATATCAACTGGGTCAGAACCAGTAAAGTACGATCATATTAAACCTATAAATAATGAAAACAGCCAATTTTATCTTTGTTTTAGTGTCAAAAAGTAAAATTATATGAAAATACTTTTATTAAACTGTTATTTTAAAAAAAATGTGAAAAACCTGAAATGTCTTAAGATAAGTAAATGCAATTTTACCAGTATTCTGCCTATTATTAAATGTTTCATGCATTTGTAATTATAATGTAAGTTGTAATGCACATGTATAAATGATAAACTGATAATCTGAGACAGAATATTGTTAAAATTGGACTTGTTTTTCTTAAGATGTTTCCAGTTGTTCGTGTTATTCAGATTTTTGTAGATGTTAAAAAATATATTGAATTAAGCAAAAAAATAAAAAATAAAAAACTTGAATTAAGCAAAAAAAAAAAAAGTTGAATTAAGAAAAAACAAAAACAAAAACAAAAAAATCTTGAATTAAGCCAAAAAAAAAATCTTTAATCAAACATGTGACATTCTTAATGTATGTATTGGTGTAACATAAGCAGGATGGATCAGCACCATACTCCATATTGAACCTGTAAAAATAAAACATGTGATATGTAGTAGGGATGTAATGATATGAAAATTTCATATCACGGTTATTGTGACCAAAATTATCATGGTTATCATAATTATTGCAGTATTGTTAAAATTGTGCTCAAAATGTTCAAAGAGTACTTATACACACACTGAAATAATTGAACCAAGTTGTATTTTGAAAAAAACAAACAAAAAAACAAACAAAAAAAAAAACCCAAATAATAATAGGCACAATGCACTCTCTCGGCAGAAACATTCAAATATTAACCCTTAGTGGTCTGAGCCTATTTTGTCTGTTTTTCAGTATATACTATATAAACAAATGTCTACTATACCCATGTTTGGTATCTTTATTTCAGCACAACTTCATTTATCATCTGCCTATTATTTTTTCACTTTAAGCTACGATAAAACATAAAAGGCCAGAAAACACAAAAAAAATAAAATCCAAATTGAAAAATGTATATAATTTATTGCATAAATAACACAAAGATCCTTAAAAAACCTTTTCAAAGACTTTAAAAGTGAATATTAGTTCCAAATATTAGGTATATACAATTAAAATTGTACTAAATTAAAACTATACTCAAATATTTGACATAAAAGCAGATCTTTACATAGGGTTTTTTCCCCTAAAAGTGCGGTAATCAAATACGGTTATCATGATAATTAGAATTTAAACGGTAATACTAACCGTCTGCAATTTTACCGCAGTTTTCGTTATACCTAATCGTTACATCCCTAATATGTAGTATATAATCTTGTAAAAAAAAAATTGGGGAATTTAAAAGAAGGATATTTTTTTTCAGGTAAATTCAGTTCAAATATAACTTGGCCATTGTGACATGAAAATATAGCATTAATTGTGATGAAATGTGACATTTTTGAGCTGAAAACATAGTTCATATGACCATCAACATGTTGCAACAGAACTGAAATCCTGTCAATTTGCATAACTTGCATTTACCAACACAAAGTTCCTTTGGGGATTCACTTATATTGATTTCTTATGCACAAAGACATAAGGGTCATTCCATGTAATTTCATCAAGTGGTCCCCACCTGACCCTCTCAGATTTTTCTAAATTTTTACATACTTATAGAACATTATATATGATGGGAAAATCCAAAATTTCCAGGCTTAATTGTAAATAGTTCCAAAGTTATGACCATTTGAAGTAGGTAGGGGGTACCCTAAAATTGCGACCAAAATTAAGACTTGAAATTTTCGTCTATTTTCAGGCTTCTATAACTTCTGAACAACAAGAGCTAGAGGTCTGAAATTTTCAGAATCATTTCACCGGAATCTATAGTCCTAAGAAATGTGAAAATATTTACTTAAAATTAATAATTGCATGTTACAGAGAATGACAAAGTTGAGATTTTATCCATCGCCAACTTCTAAAATGCTACTTTTGGCCACTCATTACACAAAACTGATAATCATAGTCTTTAGAAATTGTATGTGCTATATCTTGGCTACGTAGGGAATGGATCTGTGTAAAATGAAAGTGCTATGTTATGTTGTGTATGATATATGAACAGCTTAAAATAAAAAATATCTGTCCGACCTTCGGATTCAAAGGTCACTATCATTATGTGGGATAGGTAGCATCACAAAATAAAAGACCCATGTGAAAGTGCAGGAATTGTCCTAAAGTTTGACACCAAGCACAACTTGCTTCTATAAATTGTTCTATGTTAAATGTTCAACTTAAATATGGACATTTTCGCCCATATTTTAGTATCTATATCACAAGTGTCAAACATGCGGCCCGGGGGCCAAATCCGGCCCGCCAGAAGGGTCCAATCCGGCCCGCGGGATGAATTTGTGAAATGGAAAATTTACACTGAAGATATTAACAATCAATGGTGTTGAAATCATTTTAATTCAGGTTCCACATACAGACACAGACAGTCCAATTAGATTTAAGTGGGTCAGACCAGTAAAATATTATCATAATTACCTATAAATAATGACAACCCCAAATTTTCTCTTTGTGTTTTTGGTGTAAAAAAGTAAAAATACATGAAAATGTTTACATTATCAAACTATACTTTTACAAAAAACCTGAACAAATATGACCAAATGGAAATGTCTTAAGAACAGTAAAAGCAATTTGACCAACATTCTGCCTGTTAATAAATCTTTTGTTCGATTGTAATGCACATGCGAAAATGATAAACTGATAAACCGAGGCAGAATATTGGTAAAATTGCACTTGTTTTTCTTAAGACAATTCAAGTTGTTCATGTTGTTCAGATTTTTAAGGAAACGTTGTAGATGTAAACCTGATCCTAATATAATTGTACTTTTTTCACTGTTATTATTTTACTGGTCCGGCCCACTGGAGATCAAATTGGGCTGAATCCGGCCCCTGAACTAAAATGAGTTTGACAGCCCTCATCTATGTAACAGTATAATGTTTAATAGTGATTATAGTTCACAACATTGTTTAACCCTTTCATGTATACTGGTCACTACAGTGGACACTTATTCTACAGCTGTTCTCTTGTATTTGGATTTTGTTGGGTTTTTTTTGTTTTTTTTACACATCTCTTTATTAAAGTTTTAAGACATTACATATCATTTCTGACATGAATTGGTAACATTGTGTAGATCTCCCCTGAGTGTAATAGTTATAGTTTTCACGCAGTTATCAGTAAATGCATGTTTCAAAAATTAAATGCATTGTGACCAGATGAGTGGACATTTTTGCAACTTCATGAAAAATAGGCTCCTAAGAATTTTTTTTTTATTATACAATTTTTTTAATTATTATTATTATTATTATTATTACTATTTTTTTTCACTTTTTTAAAATGTATTTATTTTCATAAGAACATTTTCAATCGCATTGTTTTTTTCATGCCTAAGGAGGAATAAAAACACTGGAAAAAGTCTTGATTAAGGTTCTCATAATTCGTGCATGAAAGGGTTAAACATTGTTTTACTGAAATACCCACATTATAACCACATTAGATCTTTATGTAAAAATTTAGAAAAATCTGAGAGGGTCAGGTGGGAAATTTTCTTAAAATCTGTTGATTTCGTATGGACTGGCCCATAAATAAGACCTCTAAGCAAATTTTAGCCGTGCATTCCCTTATGAAACAAAATATATGGCAATATTGAAAAATATAGTGCATTATATTAAAAACATTTCCATATATGGGAAAGTAGTGCATGTATTTTCCAATATACTGCAATATATGCTTTAATCATATATTGATACATATAAAACATATTTGCAATGAAGACAAAAACTGCCCTATATTTTTGCATATAGTTTTATTGAAACTCAGTTTCTTTCCATTGACACAAGTTTACATAAAGCAGATATTTATCAACACTTACAGTACTTGGTATGCATAATAACATATTTCATGAAAATCTGCATTGTGATATACATGAAAAAAGTGTTAACTGATAAAAGATGCCTTCTTAGTCATTTTAGCAACATAGGATGAAAAAGATGTACATATATTACATGCATATTTTTTTTAAGTGTATTACTAAATGTATAATTACATATATTTAGTAAAACTAGACAATATATGTATGTATATGCATACATACATTATGAAGTGTATTACAAAATATATGACATATATTTACATATATAAGTAAATATATTGTCATATATGTTTCAATATATGGAAAGCGGCAATTCCTTATGTATTTTTCAATATATTGTAATATAATACAAAATATATTGACACAATATATTATTCTGTGTATTTTAAATATAAATATATATTATACAGTAAATATATTTTTCAGTCAGTAATATATTGACAGTCAATATATAGAGAAATATATTTTCTTTGCATAAGGGTTGAATTGTCATTTACGAGATCCACTAATACTTCGATTGCGGTCAAACTCCAGACCTCCGAGAGGATTTCTTGTCTCCATAAATCATCTTTAGATTTATTTCATTTCTTCTTCTTAATAGTTCCAACAGGTGTTTTCCTTTTCCTGAATCTTTCCCTTCCTGTCACCCTGGAGTATTTGCAGAATACGAACAAGACGGTGGAGGTGACACGGTGTAAGGATGAATGGTTCCAAATGAGAAAAACACCCCCACATGCACAAATACACACATCTGGTCAAGCTATAGTCAACCCGGTCGCAGACGTACGGCAAATGCGCCCAACTCCATGTGTGTCCAGATCTCCCTGAAGAGCCCTTGTGGAGCTCACAGAGACATTTTGGTCACCAGGACACCTAAAGGACAAACAGTGGCCAGGTGCCAGAGAGACGGCGAGGCGCCTCATTCATCCTACCCCTGACTGAGCCGCAGACTGGAATGACAATCAAACAGTTTCTAGTATTCACGTCCTTTCTCCCCCTCTGTTTCTCCATCTCTCATTACATAGAGTCGCTTGAAAAAGACTACTGTGGCAATATCATAATTAGCGGGATGCATTAAAATCAGAGCCATGAAGCGTGTCATTAAAAATCCTCTGCTACAAGCTGCCTCCATCTTTTCTGGACTCCCACATGTGAAAACTGTTTATGAGCAGTACTGAGCACAGGGTGTAAAGCCAATGTTTCTGCAAAAATCTGAATCTTACCAAGTGTATTTTTCTGATTTTTAGTCAAAATGTGTCATTACACTTAAAATAAGACGTAATCGCCCAAAGAGGAACTTTTCAGTGAGATATAAGAACTGATTTTTAGACAATAGATCTGGAAAATCGTATTTCAAGACATTTTACCAAGATCATTTTCACTTGTTCCATTGGCAGATTTTTTTTTTGCTTAATTCAAGATTTTTTTTTTGCTTGATTTAATTTTTTTTTTCTTAAGTCAAGATTTTTTTGTTTTATTCAAGATTTTTTTTGCTTAATTTAAGATTTTTTTTTGCTTAATTCTAGATCTTTTTGCTTGATTCAAGTTTTTTTTTTTGCTTAATTTAAGATTTTATTTTTGCTTAATTAAAGATTGTTTTGTTTTATTCAATATATATATTTTTTTGCTTAATCTAAGATTTTTTTTTGCTTAATTCAAGATTTTCTGCTTGATTCAAGTTTATTTTTTGCTTAATTTGAGATTTTTTTTTGCTTTATTCAAGATTTTTTTTTTTGCTTAATTCAAGATTGTTTTGTTTTATTCAAGATTTTTTTGTTTTATTTCAATTTTTTTTTTTTGCTTAATTTAAGATTTTTTTTTGCTTAATTCAAGATTTTTTTTGCTTGACTCAAGTTTATTTTTTGCTTAATTTGAGAATTTTTTTTTGCTTTATTCAAGATTTTTTTGCTTAATTCAAGATTTTTTTTGTGCTTAATTCAAGCAAAACATCTGCCAATGGAGCAAGTGAAAATTATCTTGGTGGCACGTGCACGTGAGGAAACACATAGTGTAGTAAAAATTTTTTTTGCTTAATTCAAGATTTTTTTTGCATAATTCAAAAAAATTTTTTTTTTAATTCTAGATTTTTTTGCTTCATTCAAGATTTTTTTATTTATTTATTTTTTGCTTAATTCAAGCAAAAATCTGCCAATGGAGCAAGTGAAATTATCTTGGTGGCATGTGCACATGAAGAAACGCATAGTGTAGTAAAATTTTTTTTTGCTTAATTCAAGATTTTTTTTGCTTAATTCAAGAATTTTTTTTGCTTAATTCAAGATTTTTTTTTTTTTTTCTTAATTCTAGATTTTTTTTGCTTCATTCAAGATTTTTTTTTATTTTTTGCTTAATTCAGGCAAAAAATCTGCCAATGGAGCAAGTGAAAATTATCTTGGTGGTTTCTTCATGTGCACATGAAGAAATGCATAGTGTAATAAAATTTTTTGCTTGATACAATTTTTTTTTTTTTTTTTGCTTAATACGAGATTTTTTTTTTTGCATAATTCAAGATTTTTTTTTTTTTGGCTTAATTCTAGATTTTTTTTTTTGCTTCATTCATGCAAAAAATCTGCCAATGGAACAAGTGTAAATTATCTTGGTAAGATTTCTTGAAATAAAATTTTCAAGATCTATTGTCTAAAAATAAGTTCTTATATCTCATTGAAAAGTTACTCTTTGGGTGATTATGTCTTATTTTAAGTGTGAAATGTGTGAAATGTGTATGAGATATTTGGACTAGAAATGAAAACTAAAAGTGCTTAGAACCTCACACTGGATTCACATAGCATCACTGCAAATGCCTGCCTTCTTTTTGGGGGCGACTCTTTTTTTCTTTCCTTCTGTTTCTCCTTCTTGCCTTTTACCGGGTAGATGAATAGACTGCAGGACATATTCAGGCCCATCCGTCACCGTGTCAATCCTCGAGGGTTGATCAAAGCCGGCGGAGAGGACCTGTCCCATCCGCTACATGATTTAGCCATAAGAGGAACAGGATCCAGACATCTCTGTTCCTCAGCATATCTTGTCTGTTGATAAATAAGACCCGCAGAGATGGGGGCGTTAAGAAAGGGGGCTTGAAATGTGTCGTCTCTGTGGAATTGTCTTATCCCTGTATTCCTTCAACAGCTGGATAGTGAAAAAAAGATGAGGGCACAGTGAAGAGGAGCACAGAACAGGTTGTGTGATGATATGTGGACGTGCCTGAAAAAGGACCCCCCCCACACACACACACACTCCCCCAGTCACTGAAACAGCAGCAGTGGATAAATCTCCCTCCAGCTGCCTGTTGTACACTCATCGTCAAAATGAAGCTCTCAATCACCTGACCTTGTACACGCTCAACTCTCCAATTTGTTGTTATCTCGCTAGCTTACTGCAGCGAGGTCCGCTCTTATCCTTCGGCATCTCCTTTCCCTTTATCTCGTCTGATGAATCACAGACTATATAAATACATCGTTCTTTTTTCAGTTTTCAATTTTGAAGAGTATGAACAGACCGCCCATGTATCCATCTAACAGTGGCTTCAGTATTAATGTCCCTGCCAAGATTCGCTTCCTCCAGCTATATCTCATTTCTGCCCTTATCAACCGCAAACCTAAATACTGTTGGGATATTTTCTTTGGAGAGATTTGAGAGAAACAAAAGCATATGGCAGAGAGCCAGCCAGCATCTGCAGTTTGTCATGCACAAGTTGTCCTTCTCACAAACAAACACCCAGCTACTAATAACAATGTCAGAATGAGTTGTTCCCGGGTGTATTTGCTACGCAATCTGATTCCCCGTTTATTTATAAAGTGTAGTCCGCTTGTGCATATGAAGTCCAGTCGTCCATTTAAAGGTGCAGATTTTCCAGCCCATGTTAGACCCTGTGGATGGTCAGAGAAGCGACTGTGTGACTGGGTTTGTTTTTAGACGGCAGATAAAAACAGTGTTGGGAGTAATAGTAACAGATTACTTTTTACTGTAACACAGTAGTGTAAGGCATTACTAATCAGTTTTCAGTAATATTTGACTCGGTACATGTTCAATAGTGCTTGTGTTATAAGACACTTTTCACCCATGATTTAGTTCACAGGTGTCAAACATGTGGCCCGGGGCCAAAACTGGCCCGCCAAATGTTCCAATCCGGCCCGCGGATTGAATTTGCAAAGTGCAGAAGATTTTAACAGTCAAGGGCGTCGAACTCGAAAATAATAGCATTAGGGCTACACGATTAATCGATTTTAACCCTTTCATGCATAGTGGTCACTACAGTGGACAGTTACTCTACAGCTTTAATCTTGTATATTCATGGGTTTTGTTGTTTTAGTTCCATATCAACCAACACAGTGGACACTTATGCATCCTCTCATAAACTGCAATTCATACCATTATTGTAACTTTGCTGTTCTTGATTGGTTCTTGAGTGGAAATCAATTGTTAATATTTATTTTTTGCATATTATCTCCATGAAGTGAGAAATAACTAGTATTAGAATATGTTAAAATGTGAGAAACATCAGATTAGCTGCGTTAAACATGGTTTATTTCACTATTTTCATATCACTTTATGATATTGGGTTTTAAATACATGTTTCTTTGCTTCAAGAATAAAATTCATGGTAGCTGAGTAGACATTTTTGTAACTCCATGAAAAACAGGTTGATTTAAAAAAAAATCAATCACATTGTTTTTTTTTTTCATGCCTAAAGAGGAATAAAAACACTCAGGAAAAAAATTGATTAAGGTTCTCATAATTCGTGCACGAAAGGGTTAAATCGAAATTGGATTTTTTAATTAGGACGATTTTTTAAAAATGGAAATCGTAAAATCAATTTCATCTCTCTCGTGCCTCCGGGCCGTGTGCTTGCGGGCCACCATAGGCTCCTCCTCCTATCAGTGACAGCGGTCTGTCACAGAAGTCCATGTAATGACCGGACTTTAAATGTGTTAATGAGCCCGCAGTACTTATAGCAATGTAAGCCGTGGCTTCACGCACGGATTCCGCAACTGAAATATAACTGCATGGGGATCACTCATCTTCCGTTGTCCCGGACCCGTATCATACTGTCTTCTTCCAAACCGAGTCCGGGATTGGGGGTCATCAGCCTCAGCTGAGGAGCCCAGACAGCCCTCTACCCACACACATCCACCAGCTCTAGGATAGAATCCCTCTAGTGTGTCCTGGGTCGGTCTGTTCCATGCACGGATCCTCCAGTTTAAATAGAACCGCATGTGGATCACTCATATTCCGTGGTCCACACACGCACGACTGATGCCTGTCACTGACTTACATTAGTATCACTTCTGTGGGCCCAGATACCCAGAAAAAAACAAAAAACATTTTTTTAAATAATTAATTTAGTCCTCTGACTTGCTAAATTTTTCATTCACAAATGTAAGTTCTGTAACACAAATCAAATATTTTATTTTTTGAAAGATGTTGAACTTTATTTAAAGTTGTGAGATAACTCTGGAAACAAAAAGGCTATAAAAGCATAAATATTTGCTTTGATTTGGACATTGTATCATAGTGTATTCCCTCTGGCAAACTTATGTTATTTTCTTGTTGTATACATTGTTTGTATACTCTACTTTATTCAATAAAGATTTAATTAAGAAAAATAAAACTTCTGTGGGTTCATCACGTGACACCATCACAGATTTGAGGTCAGAGCAGTGTCTTGCTTAATTCAAGATTTTTTGGTAAATTTGAGATTTTTTTGGCTTAATTGAAGATTTTTTTTTCTTTTGAAGATTTGTTTTTTTTTTTTGGCTTAATTCAAGATTTTTTCCCTAATTCAGCTTTTTTTTTTTTTTTTTTTTTTTTGCTTAATTCAATTCAAGACTGCGGAATTTTCGTATTTGGTAAAACATCCCAGGGGACGGACCGAGACCCTTTGGCGGGCCACATGTTTCACCCCCTGTCGTAGACCGTAGCATTACTTACTGAGCTATCTCCACATGTACTTTGGGGCGCAAATGTATGCATCCCAAGGCTCTCTTGTATGGGGGGGGGCCGGGTTTGGGTTGGGTTCTTCTGTGCACGTGCCATTTATAACGAGAGTCTGCATGTAACTCAAAAGTAACAGAGTAGTGGAGCGAATGACCTCGCTGTTTTCTGCATTACATACACTTTTGTTTCTTTTATTTGATATACGATTACTAATTTCTAGCATATTAATTTATTGTTGTCAGGACTGTCACTGATGTGCGAGGGGGGGCTTTTTTTTTTTTGTTTTTTGTAAAAACAAATAATATATAAGTTTTTTTTTTAAGCAAGCAATACAGGAGTCATGTAACACATTACAATTCAGAGACTTAGACTTGACAATATTGTAAAGTAAGGAATTACTTTTTTACTTTATTACTTTTTTTTTTTTTTTTTAACAATTTTTATTTCTCAGTTTTTAACAGTACAATACTGTCTCCTCAGGTTGAGGAGCAGGAAAAGAGCAAAAAAAAAAAAGAAAAAAAAAGAAAAACAAACAGATGAAAAGAATATCCTGTGTTGGTGTCAAAATATTAGGGATCCTTAATAGATATAGTTGTCTCTGAACGTCAGCCATTTTCCCCAGTTTTCCATAAAGAGATTTTCTTTTAATTTCAGTTTATATGTCAGATGTTCCATGACAAGTCTATCATCTATGATTGAAATCCATTATTTATAAGATGGAGCATTAGTCTTAAGACAGTTCTAAGGAATTACTTTTAAATAACAGTACCAAGTAATCTGTGATGGATTACAGTTTGGAAGTAACTTGCACAACAGTGGATATCAGACCGCTCACTTGGCTGGTTAAGCCCCTGTGATGCTGGCATCCATTATGTCTCGTAAGGTCGCATATATTTTTCACCTTGGAATCAGTGTTTCATTCTTTCTCCTTTTATTCCGCTGACACTTTCCTCTCTTTCTTAAACCTCTCTTTGAATCCATTTCTCGCCTCAGTTCTCTCTGGATTGTGCTGTGTTTTTACCTCCGTTTTCACACTTTGCTCTTTGTTAAACGCCCCTCTCTCTCTCTCTCTCTCTCTCTTAAATCCTTCGCTCTCGTAAGGATGCACTTCATCTTTCCTCTCACATTCTCCGTGTCTGCTGACACAGTGCCGAGCGGATGCCTGACACCTGGGTTGGCAGCCTTTTCCTTTCCTGCCTACTGGCCTGGACAAGGAGATGGGAGAGGGAAGGGGAAGCAGAGGGTGAGCCCTGTGGACGCCCTGCCTCAGCTGGGAAGGACCGTTAGGGAACTGTGCCCATCTAAACACCTGCAGGGGGCTTCAGGACAATTTCCAACAATTTCACACAGAAAAATAGGACCGATGGCCCTGTAGCTTACCGGCCAAATTAAAAGCTTTGGGAAATGTATCCGGATACCATTTATTACACTGAGTTCCAAAAAAATGTTTTTTGCAAGTTGTCTAGGTTTTTTCAACTGAATTAGGACCATTTTGCAGCGCTGAATCCAAAAATGACATCTGTTTTTCTCAATCATGTCAGGCTTTTTTGCTAATTTGATTTTGAAAAATTTGATCTTCTCACAAAATTGATTACATTTTTGTGACTTTATCAGTTGATTTTTATATAGTTCTCACCCAAAATAGGTTTTAAGAGAAAAAAAATCATTTTCTAACAGGATTCCTGTTAGGTACAATGGTGTATTCACCGCAGATGTAGCAGAATACGTCAGGCTTATTTTTGCAAGATCTGCAAGAAAACAAAAAAATGAGTCGTTTTTTTGTTTTTTCATTTTTTTTGGTTTTAAACTGAAAAACGAATGAACGAATGATACACGGATTATTCGTTCATTCGTGTTTCGATTTAAAACCAAGAATGAAAAAACAAAAAAACAATCGTTTTTTTTTGTTTTTCATTTTCAAAACAAGAATGAAAAACAGATAATGGTTCGTTTTTCCATTTCCCGATTTTGTGCTCAAATAAAACATGGAAAAAATGGATAACGACCGTTTCATCCGATTTTGCTATTTTCAATATTGTTCAGTTGTCTGACCCGGAAGTAGTCGTTACTAGGGAAAAAGTAAACACATGGAATCATGGCCGGACTGGAGGAATATTTTGCTATAATTAAGCAGCTGTTTTATACGGAAGCATTTATGATTCACACAAAAAAATTAATTTGCCTCTTTTTCTGATGAATGAGATACTGTTTTCTGAAAAAAAAAAAAAAAAAATTCAGCTCTGTTGTTCTGAAGTAACGAGAAAATTATCTTGTTAATTGAGAAAAACAGCCGAATTTATTTTTGTGTGTGACTGGAATACGCTTCCGTACGTATCAAACAGCTGCTTAATTACAGCCAAATATTCCTCCAGTCCGGCCATGATTCCATTTGTTTATTTCTTCCCTAGTAATGACTACTTCTGGGTCAGACACCCTAACTATATTGAAAATAGCAAAATCGAATGAAACGGTCATTATCCGTTTTTTCCATTTTTCATTTGAGCACAAAATCGGGAAATGGAAAAATGAACCGTTATCTGTTTCTCATTCTGGTTTGGAAAATGAATTTGATTTTTGGTTTTAAATTGAAAAACGAATGATACATGGATTTTATTGTACTGAATCCATGTATCATTCGTTCATTCGTTTTTCAATTTATAACCAAAAATCAAAAACCAAAAAAGTGACTCGTTTTTTTGGTTTTTCATTTTCAAAACCACAATGAAAAATGGATAACGGTTCGTTTTTACATTTCCCGATTTTGTACTCAAATAAAAAATGCAAAAAAACGGATAACAACCGTTTAATCAGTTTTTTGCTATTTTCAATATAGTTAAGTTGTCTGACCCGAAGTAGTCGTAACTATGGAAAAAAATAACAAACGGAATCATGGCCGGACTGGAGGAATATTTTGCTATAATTAAGCAGCTGTTTGATACAGAAGCGTATTGCATTCACACAAAAAATAAATTTGGCTCTATTTTTCTGAATTAACGAGATTACAGCAGCTTAATTATAGCAAAATATTCCTCCAGTCCGGCCATGATGCCGTTTTTTTTTTTTTTTTTTTTCCATAGTTACGACTACTTCCGGGTCAGACAACTTAACTATATTGAAAATAGCAAAATCGGATGAAATGGTCGTTATCCGTTTTTTTTTTTTTTTCCCATTTTTCATTTGAGCAAAAAACCGGGAAATGGAAAAACAAACCATTATCCATTTTCATTCTGGTTTTGAAAATGATAAACAAAAAAACAAGTTGTATTTTTGTTTTTTGATTTTTGGTTTTAAATTGAAAAACGAATGAACGAATGATACACAGATTTTATTGTACTGGTCCGGCCCACTTCAGATTACTTTGGGCTGAATGTGGCCCCCGGAAGAAAATGAGTTTGACACCTCTTAACTGGAGTTTTCGCACCTTTACTTCTTCCCTTTTGTTCCAGATCTCTATGGGAAAGGTAAGCAGCCGCGCAGTCGGGGGAAATTTTTGGTTTAGCTTCTGCTAATTAAATTTTTAAATGAACTGACTAGTTGAAACTGTATGAGGTGCTTATGATGTGCTGAAACACATTTCTGTATCATTTGGTTTGTGTAGGGGCATGTTTTACGGAGGTTGCTGACCGGAGGTTTTTATGTTTATTCCACTTTTATCAAGTATGTTGTATTTTTTTTAATAATTTAATGTATTTGCCCTTTTGTTCCGGATTTCTATGGGAGAGGGGCATGTTTTACGGGGGTCACTGATTGGAGGTTTTTATGTCTATTCTACTTTTGTCAGGAATGAAAAAACAATCAATGGAGACTGCCTCCTAAGTCATATGTGCGGGTCTCTTCCTTAACCCTTTCATGGATAGTGGTCACTACAGTGGACAGTTTTCTACAGTTATTTATTGTATATTCATGGGTTTAGTTGTTTTAGTTCCATATCAGCCAACACAGTGGATGCTTATGCACCATGCCATACACTGCAGTTCATACTATTAATGTAACTTTGCTGTTCTTGATAAACCTGATCTGCACTAACATGTTTAAGTATTTTTTTAATATATTTTTTGTATTATCTCCATGAAGTGAGTAATAGCTAGTATTAGAGTATGACCCCTAAGGGTTAAAATGAGGGAAAACATCAGATTAGCTGCAATAAAATTATTTTATTTCATAGATTTCACACAGTATGTCAGTTTTTGTTATTGCGTTTTAAACACATGTTTCTTTGCTTCCAAAATTAACACATGGTGGACATTTTTGTAACTCTCTGAAAAATAGGTTAAAAAAAAAAAAAAAATTCAATCGCATTGTTTTTTGTTCAGGCCTAAAGAGGAATAAAAACACTCAGGAAAAAAAATGTGACTAAGGTTCTCATAATTTATGCATGAAAGGGTTAAAAAACACAACGTAGAGTCCGACATCACCAGTTACGCTTGTTTATTTCATTTAACAAGGAAATATCCCATTGAGATGAAGAACCTCTTTTACAAGGGAGTCCTGGCCAAGATGGGCAGCTGCAAATACAGCAAACAGTTACACAATTACACAGTTGAAACACGTAGAACAGACACATACGACAATAAACAGCCAGTAAAAATAACATTTATAAGTGCGTTGAAAAACAAGTGCAAGTTAGGGAGTCGGCCTCAAGAACTCTCAGTTTGGACTTAAAATGGCTCAAAGAAATTGTTTCCAGTGTTTTTGTAGCTGATTCCGTGCATAAGGCGCAGAGTAAACAAAAGCCCTTTGACCCAGTTCTGTATGGGAGAATGGAACACAAAACAATATATGATCATTCCAGTGTTTCCTGTGGAACTGACGGTGTGTAATGGGGGGTGTGCACGTGGGTCGGTGGGGAGTTGGGGGTGGACTGTCCTACTTATTCAATAAGGCGGGGGTATACACAGGGCGGTGTGGTCCGTGCAGTCCTCGTACTGCACAATGGGTATCTGCAAAGTGAAAGTGAAACTTAATTTGCGTTACTAATCCCTCTACATCTGCTGCTGTTGTGAAGCTCATTTACCTTTTCCCTACCTCCTGAAACTTCACAAACTTTCATTTGAGGGGGCAGGATGTTCGTTTATGGGGTGCATGGGCCCTGAGGCCTATTACACTGGTCAACAACAAATTTATTGTTTAAGTTTTTTGAGCTGATTTAGGATAATTTTGCTGATCAAATGTTCATATTCTATTAGTTCTGAACTAACATCAGAACAGTATTTTGTGCAATCCCAACAAAGGAACTAATATTATTTAATAAAAGTGTTAAATAATAATAAATAAAATAGAAACAAAAAAGAAAAACAAACTAGAAAAGACCTCCACCAACGCAGATCAGTGCGCCCCCCCCCCACCACCACCACCACCTCCACCACCATCACCACCAAAATTTAATCATTTGTTCCTTGTGCCAGTATCATTTCCTGAATTTACATCCAAATCCGTCCATAACTTTTTGAGTTATCTTGCACACAGACAGACAAACAAACAAACGCCGGCAAATACATAACCTCCTTGGCGATAGTAAAAAACAAAATGAACCTCCACAATATCTGCATTTAAATAGATACCTAAAAATATCGACTCTACTTTTTAATATCGATACAATATTGTGAAATGAAATATCATGATATATTGCAGAACCAGTATTTTCTTCCACCCCTGTCTACAGCTCATGCAGAATGCTGCTGCCCGTCTCCTCACAAACACCTGTAACATGACCACATCACACCGTTCTATACTCCCTCCATTAGCTCCCAGTGCAGTTCAGGTTTACGTTTTCAGTTCCATTTATGGTCTTGCACCTGCGTATTTCTGTGAGACTCTGTCATTACACCAGCCCGCAGAGCCCTGGGTTCTGTGGGGCCACATCTACTGGACGTCCAGGTGCAAACACACTGTAAAACCAGATAAGTTGAGTTTACTTAAAAATTGATTAAACTGGTTGCCTTAAAAAATGTAAGTAATGAAAACTTGAGTGTATTAAACTTAAATGCTTTAAATGATTTGAATGGAATTGCTATTTTAACCCTTTCATGCATGAATTATGAGAATCTTACTCAAGATATTTTTTCTGAGTGTTTTTTCCTCTTTAGGCATGAAAAAAACAATATGATCCATTTTTTATTTTTTTCTTATGGTCGAAATTTTACATTTGTAGCAAACTATTGGTTGAATTCATACCTAATTGGGTTTATACATTGCAAGTGACCCTGAATACATATGATTACATTTTGGGAAAAGTTGGTTTAAGTTCACATTTTTTAATGAAATTTTTAACCCCCCATTTACTTATAATGGGGGAAATTTCAGATGTCTGTGGCAGCAAAACTATTATTTGAATTCAAACTAAACTGGGTTTATAGATTGCCAGTGATTACATTTTGGGAAAAGTAGGTCAAAGTTCAAATTTTTAATGAAAATTTGTAATTTTTATTTTTTTTCCTCCCATTTACTATAATCGGCTAAATTTCAAATGTCAATAAAACATCAATTTTGCTTCAATTTACTTCAAACTTGGCACATAATAGAGGTAACTGATATGCTGACATCAGCACATGCATTGACATGATGACATCAGCTGGATCGATGCCAAAATAAGCTACATACATGCGAGGGGCGGGGTTGTTGTGCCTGGCACCACTTGTTATTTATTTGTGATTCTCTTATCTTTATTCCTCTATTGCACAGTTGTCAAACATGCGGCCCAGGGGCCAAATTCGGCCAACCAAAGGGTCCAGTCCGGCCCTGGGCATGAATTTGTGAAATGCAAAAATTACGCTAAGAAATTAACAATCCTTTTAGTTCAGGTTCCACATTCAGACCAGTTCAATCTCAAGTGGGAGGCCCAGTAAAATACTATCATAATTACTATAAATAATGACAACTCCAAATTTTTCTCTTTGTATGTAAATATTTTCATGTATTTACACTAAAACAAGTATAATTTCACCAAAAAATGTGAATAACCTGAAATTTCTTAAGAGAAGTCAGTACAATTTTAACAATATTCTTCCTGTTATTAATGTTTCGCGTATTTGTAGATCCACTGACATCTTGTGTTATAATGTACATGTAAATGATAAACTGAGGAATAATATTGTTAAAATTACACTTAGTTTATCAGTTTGTTCATGTTATTCACATTGTTTGAAAGGATAGTCTGTAGAGTAAACCTGTTCATAATGTAAATTTACTTTTTTCGCTCTTAAAAATAGAGAAAAGTTTGAAGTTGTCATTATTTATATATAATTATTAGGCCTGTAACGGCACACAAAATTTTCGGTTGGGTACGTTTTCGGTTTTGAAAGCCACGGTTCAGTTTTTTCAGTTCGGTACGGGAAGAAAGAAAACCCCTCAAAATGTCTATTAATACATTTATGAATTTTTGAAAATTTTCCCCCCAATTTTTGGACACAATAGAATATAGAAAAACAGGAATATAATTCTGCTGCTATAAATCAAATAGAAAATGAAATAAATTATTAATATTACTAAATGTATTTTAAACATTAGTATTGCACTTTTCTCTGACAGGTAGTTTTGAACAAACAACAAAAATCTAATCACAGTTCTGTCAGTTCACATTCTGCAGAAAAATACCAAAAAAATTCCACATGAAGTGCAACATTAACAAGGGACAAACTGGTATTCTCTTTACACAAACTGAAGAGCAACACTGACAACAAAAAATTAACCTAGTTATTTATTTTAGGACAGAGAGAAAACTGTTTAGGCCACTTCATGTACATGCGTGTGCAGGGTGCGATTTGTTGGGGGATGTTTTTGTTGTTTTTTTTTTTTTTGGTCAGAGCCGGGGGGGTGTGTCCATACTAGCGTAACTAACGCTGGCCTGAAACGAAAGTGAACTTTATATACTTTCAACGTCCAACTTGTGGTTCTATTCCTCTGTTATACAGCGTGCGTGAGAGAGAGAGAGAGACAGAAAGACAGAGCTAGTGTGTGTTTTAGAACTACCGTAGTTCATAGATAGTCAATGTCCGTCTTATTAACGTCTCTTCCTTGTTGTTGTCTTTAACTGGGACCTGAACGGATCCCAAACAGGACTGGACTGATGGTGGAGGGTCTTCAGTCTCTTCCTTCCAGGTTCACATCATTTGGTTTTTTTTTTTTACCTTATAACAGCTGCTATTTCATATTTCGGATCAATGTGCGCATCCTTCAAAAAGTCCATGTGGAACTTGCGCGGATTTAAAGTTCCGCATCAAACAACGTCTTTGTTCCTTTTTCTTTCTCTCATCATACTGTGCCGTTTCGGTACAGCTGTGTACCGAACCAACAGGGTGTACTGAAACAGTTCAGTTCGGTACATGTACCGTTACGGCCTAATTTATGTTATTATTTTACTGGTTCGGCCCATTTCAGATCAAATTTAGCCGAATGTGACCCCTGAACTAAAATGAGTTGGACGCCCCTGCTTTATTGTATAGCACTTTGGTTGCTGTAAAGCGCTTTAGAAATGTAAAATTGATTGAGTGATTGATTGATTGATTGATATGAACTATACTGATCCCTCTGGTGGCCAGAGCAGACCCTCCTACCCTAAAGTACAACTCACAGTGGTGAGTCGACGCTTTCAGTCGGTAATAAACCTCAGAGAAGCATCACAGTAAACAATGTCAACCATCTGAAGACACTGAGCGAAACACTCATGTATAAAATCTCCATAATCCAATACTGATAAAAAAAAGTTGCAGCAACAAACCACTTTTTGCTTTAAAACATCTCTGATTTGTTCCCATTTGCTCAGTACAATCTGATATTTGGAATGTTTATCGCTCTTGTTGTTTCCATTCGTCTAGAAATCTGGAGAACATGAGGAACACATGATAACTAATCACGTTTTGATAATTCTATT